>NC_091662.1:12393958-12695312 GCF_042453785.1 Malus domestica
TACTTACCTACTATTTGATCTGTTTTCTTATTGCAAAACGTACTAGAACTTGATAGATTTTACTTTACTTTGCTGCTAAATGCTGAACATTTGGATTTGATGGCTACTAAGGGATCTCTTTTAAGACTGATTAATATAGTTTGTGCGGCACGCACTGTGCCGCCCTCTCACGAGTGGTTTTCTTTCTTCACCATTGTGTAGTTGATGTTGATCCCACCGCAAGCTTGTGAAAGGGAGGTGCCATGTGCGTGGTATGTGCAAGAAATTATTTCGTAGCTGGAATGTCTGCAAGCATTAGAAGAATGTGGAATTTGGAGCTCACTTTCTGCACTTTGAATGGTTATATGGATTCACAAAATGAGATGAGTTTGAGAATAGTTATATTTCTTGATTCTCTATCATATAGGTAGAGATAAAGATCGTTCGTCTTCAGTCTGATACATATTGGACGGCCTAATGAATCCAACGGCTGAAGAGTTTCTGCATGATGAAGGGGCTCGGTATTGAAGTTACACTTGGTTTTATTAGTCAATAAGCTGAGAAAGCATGCATTGTTGATAGGCAGAAATTTGTTTTATGATTTTGCTTCGTTGATTATATCGCTTCATCTGTGGAATTTTTGGGGACACATTAATCTCTAGTTTTCGACTGTTACATGATTAATTGATTTAAGAACTTCAAAAAAAGAACGGATTTCTTTAATTGCCATCTTCGAAACATGTTGAGATGATATATGTTTAAGCGTCCGAAGGTAAAATATGAGCACGAGGCGAGCCACATATTTGCAGATGATTGCACGTATTAGAAGTATTTTTCTGAGGCTTTGTACTCAATGGATTGGATCATGAGATATTAGTAATTACTCAAAAATTGTGGTTAACATTGTATGCAGTTATATGTGGTCTAACGCAAAAGTTACTGAATATTGACTTTGTCAAGTGATTTCCGCACGCTTATTTTCTATCTCTGTACCTTCCTATTTATTTTTGGTCATTGAACTAAACGAATTAAAGCATATTCAAACGGCATGAATAGATAGGGGTGTGCATAAGTGAAAATATGTGTGCAAAAATCATTTTCATTATTATCCGTCACAAATTACAATTTACAAATTGCTAGAATTGGACTCAAAACATTTTTACTTTCAAAGAAGATGAATTAACAAAGGAGTGCGGAAAAAGAAAAAATGTGTGGGGAACTCATTTGCGATTGTATATCGCTAACAGTTTCCGTAACCTCCTATGCGCAACACTAATGAACGACTCCTCCTATGCGCAGTTTTCGTAACCTCCATGGATTTCTGAAGCACCTTGCAGCTTTCACCGGCATCTGCCATCACCAAAGTCGAAAACTTTCCACCAAATCCATCCATTTCCTCAACCGAATCTATCCCCACAAACCCAACAATCCAATTCCCAGAAAGAACACAAAAAACCATCCCAAATCCACTCCAAAGCAACAACCTTTGGACCCGAAGACTTACATGCGAGAAACAGACGCAAACATTACAGAATCCTCAAATATTCGACATGGGATTCCGCTAAAGAACAACAGCACAGCCTTCCCATAAGATGGGATTCTTACACTGTGAGCCAGGTGCTCAAAACCCACTCTCCGATGGAAAAGTCGTGGCTTTTTTCTTTTCTTTTTTTCAACTGGGTTGCTGGGTTTAAAGGGTTTAAGCACGACCAGTTCACCTACACGACAATGCTGGACATTTTCGGAGAAGCCGGGAGGGTTTCATCAATGTCCCATGTTTTCAAGCAAATGCAGGAAAAGGGGGTTAAAATCGATGCCGTTACTTACACTCTGATGTATTGGCCTTCGAATGCCAGCGATGTCGATGGGGCTGTGCAGACTTGGGAGGAGATGAAAGCTCAGGGATATCCTCCCACAGTACCACAATTGTTTCTTACACTGCTTATATGAAGATTTTGTTTGGTGATAACAGAGTGAAGGAGGCTACTGATGTTTACAGGGAAATGACTCAATGTGGATGTTCTCCAACTTGTCGTACTTGCACTGTGTTAATGGACTACCTAATTGGTTCTGGTGAGTAGCATTTGCTTTCGCATATGTACTGCACTCTATGTGTTGTAATGTCTGAATGGGGTGATTGTTTGATAATTTTTTCTTGAAAGTTTCCAATTTGTGCATACGGTTATACTGGTTGTTTACGCACGGTGTGTGTTTGTTAAAGGAAGATGAGAGTTTTCGTGCTATGATATGAAGTTGCTTCCACATTGTGATTGCTTGCATTACCCCCCTCTTAATAAGATGATGTGAACTTACATTTCTTTTCATAGTCGTATTTAGAAAAGATATCATGTTTGTGTAACTTGCATATTAATAGTTTCATAAATGGACTCATCATCAGGGTCGTCTCTGACATTTTGGGACCCTGTGCGAATTTAATAAAAAGGCCCTCCTTATTTAAAAAAAAAATGTTGTTGGACAATATATCCATACAAAGCTCAACAATCAATAACCAAACTTAATTAAAATCAGCATCCCTCTTACTAATTGAATAATCTCCAAAATAAAGTCATGATTTTGGGTTCATCTATAAAAAAAATGGAGCATAGCTGAAATAGAGATATGAAAATACGTTTGTATTTGTGAAAGAAAGTAATACACAAATTAGTTTTTTATTGCTTAATAAAAAAAGTGAAAGAAAGTAGTACACAAGTTTTTTATTGTCAAAAAAAAGAATGTGTTTAAGCTCCGCTTAACCAATTGTAATGATGATGATTTTTCTTTTAAGCTTAAAACTTTTTTTATTAGAAATTTATACTCATATGTAATATAAGGGAGGATCAAAAAATTTGGGGCTCCTAAAAAATCCAGGGCCTGTGCCACTGCACCTTTTGCATACCCCTAACGCCCCCTCTGCTCATCATGCTATGATTTCTATGCATATACGCACTTTTGGTGGGATGCACAGGGACTCATCTTTGCGATGTTCCTCTCCCTCCTCCCCAAAATATCGAGAAAGTTATTGAATTTGTTATGTGTTTCAGGGAAATGCAAAGAGGCACTTGACATTTTCGGTAAACTGCCAGACGCTGGAGTACAACCTGATAAAGAGGCTTACAATATTTAATTCAGAAATTGTGCAAAGCAGGAGACACATGGACAATGAACCATGTCCTTTGGTTTATGAAAGAAAATCGCCTTGCCCTTCGTTACCCTGTATTTCTAGAGGCAGTCAGAACTTTCAAAATTGCTGGCGAGAGTGATTCCCTCCTCAGGCAAGTTCATCCTCACTTTTCAGTTGGCTCTGGCAATCAGGAGGAAAGTGAGTTTAGACCATCGCTGCTGATGCTCTTGTGACAATTGATGAAGGGCTTGTATTGATTCTTTTGAAAAAAAGAAAATCTCGTTGCCATAGACCGCTTGCTTGCTGAAAATGGAGATAAGAATATACAATTGCATTGTGCTATCACCTCAACCATCATTGAGGTAAATTGTGGACGTTGCAGACTTGATGGTGCTTTATTGGCTTTCGAATATAGTGTGAAAATGGGTATAATCCTTGAGAGAAATACATATCTGGCTTTGGTAGGAGCTTTGATCAGATCAAAGTCATTTCTAAAAGTGGTGGAGATTGCTGCAGAGATGATTAGGGCTGGATGTTCTCTTGGAATATACTTAAGTGCACTTCTAATACATAGGCTCGGGCGAGCTAGAAGGACACTTTGTGCTGCAAAAATCTTTAATTTATTGCCTTATGATCACAAGTGCACTGCAACTTACACTGCGTTGAATGGGGCTGCTCTGCTGGGAGTGCTGATAAAGGGCTTCAAATATTTGAAGCGATGCGAGGGAAAGGATTTTGTCCCTTTTTGGGCACATACAATGTGCTGTTAACTGGTCTCCGAAAGTGCAGTAGAGTTCATGAAGCTGAATGTTTAGGAAGGAAAAGAAGAGTATGCAGGCAGACGGTGAGTTTCAGAATGCTGTCCCGATTGACCAAAAGATTTGTGATTTTCTGTTTGCTGGGGATGTTGTGTCTTGATGCCAAATGGGCAAACGAGATTCCCCAATTGGTCTCGCGATGCAAAACAATGTGTCGCTGCTTGAGAGAATATGTCGTAGATAAGGAAGCACTTCTCCTGTCAACGCGATGGCTGTGTGTACGATTAAGGCAAGAGTTGTTGGTCGAAAATCCAGACTCTGGAAGAGAAATCACCCATGGGTTTCGTGTATTCGAATGCTTAGAAAGAAAGCTATCCAATTAATGGATGCAATGAAACTTTTGCGAGGGCAAGACTCGATATTCTGTTATTTGTGACAAAGTTCAAATTCAATAGATTGGGGTGGAAGTTATGTGGTTGACACACTTTTGAGTTGTCTTGATGGGCAATTAGACTTGTATGTAGGGGAAGGTTTAAGGCCTTGCTAAACATACTTTTATCCGTTTATTGACATGATTAATGATATGCACAGTGGAATTGCAACTCTGCGGATACTCTTCGGGTCCAGTTTTGCCTTCAATTAACGGGACGAATTAGAACGATATTTGGTTTTCGTGAGTACTCTTCCCTTGACTGTCTGCATTAAGGTTCCTCTCTTGCCCTAATCCATTTATAAAGAGCACTGTAAATGAACTAATTAAGTATAGAATTAAAGTTTAAAGGGAGTATTTCAATTACTTGTAGCATAAGTAAGGTCCCCTCTTTTTCCCGATGTTGGATTGACTCTCAATACGCCTCCTCATGTGGGATGAACATATCTTAACACATAGACAACACAAATCGGATGACGTGAAACACGTGTGGGTATTGGGCTTCACACATGGGACAACATGCTATAAAATATGAAGAAAGTTGAGGTTCCAACATAAAATCAATTGACAATATGGAGAATGAGGTAATACTTATAATCACATGCAAGGTTCATTTCACGGATGTGTGACTCTCTTGCCTTTACATCCTCATACCATTCATTGGTTTGATAGTGGAGTCTCAACTTTATCATGATATCAGAGTAGGTTGTCCTATGTGTGAAGCCCAACGACCACATGTACTCAATGTCACCCCTTTATGTTTTCCACATGTTATGTTTGAAAATTCATCACACATGAGGGGCATGTTAAGAGTATCAGTCTTGCATCGGGAAAATGAGGGACCTTATATGTGCTTATAAGTAATTGGGCTACTACTCATAAGCTAGTTGGTTTCATGGTGAAACCTCAAATTTCTTCATTTACAAAAGGCTAAAAGCTACTGCTAATTTAGTTCTCCAAGTTTCATTTTCTTTATGCTTTTGTAGGTGGTTATTATAATTAGCATTCCAAAATTATCATCATACACTCGTTACATTTGGAGTGATAAAAACGACTCCACTTTTTTTTTTATGGCAAAAAGAAGAGGAAAAAAAACTTACGAACAAGTTAAGTACCACCACCTTAGGAAAATTATGAAACCAGATATAAAGATTTGGTAGAGTATGTCCATAGTTTGCTAGAGCGTCACTAGCAAAATTTTCTTTTCGGTAAAATGTTGAATTCCTCGAACATTGAAAGTTCTGAGTAAGAAACATACATCTATTATGATAAAGGAAATTCTCAACGGAGATTGATTGGAGCCTTTAAGCACATCAATAATAGGTTAAGAATCAACAACAAAGTCTTATTTCATTAAGTATGGTTGGCGGTATGAATTATAGAACGTCAATACGCTCACTTTTGATGCTAAGTCTTCCGTTAGCTTCACGTACTCTTTGTTTTTATCTTAAAATCTATTTCCAAGTCTTCCTAAGTCTTATTTTACCCATTTCGTCTTGAGTCAATCTGTCTCATAATTGCACTTTCTAAACGAACATCTATAGGTCTTCGTTTCACATGTCCAAACTACCTTAATTGATTTTCTCTCATATTATTTTCAAACCACCTTAATTGATTTTATCTGGCATTGCTTTAAACTTCGGCAATATTGGTTTTGCTGGCATTGCTTAAACTTCGAGAACAAAATAATTTGTCGGGGAACGCGGTGGACTGCCATGGTGGTTAGGGCAACCGTGTTTCGAATTCAAACTGTCTCCTCTTCTTCTTAGAATAGATTCGTGTAAAATATTATTTGTACTAAATTTTTATTTTTTTTTGTGGGAACATATGCTATCCGATATTACAAAATCCAATGGTTTCACAATCATTGCTTTTGCAGCAAGGCACAATTATTTCTTCTAATTGTGATGCATCCTCAACGAGGGCTTTATCCTTCATGAGGCTACCACATTTTTAGCCTTAGTGATAAATTTCATCCCCAATGAGCCGGAAAATGGGACTAGATCAACCATTGGGGCTAGCAACTTCCTTTCTTGGGTAGCATAAAATCGGGCCACATCTAGCCCCAAAAAACAGTGGGTCCCACAAAAAAGTAGGAACCCATGTGAGCAAAATTCTATCACTCTCCCTCCACTTGCGAATACACTTATGCTTTCCTTTTATTATTTTTTAATTATTTTTTCTTACTTGTTTTTCTTGCAATTTGGCTAATTAATGATTGCTTTAAATTCCATAAGAATTAAAATTTCAAATTGATTTAACGTTCATGGGCATTGATGGGTGAAATTTTCAAATAATTTTTTCTCAAAATTGTTTGATACTAATTTATCAATTGGTGCTAGGTAAATTGTTGTGTTATACGTGAAAATTAAATTATTTCAAAGGGTAAAGTGGGGGTTTGTTTCTTTCAACGGATGAGATTGAGATAAGGAAATCTAATCCAACGAACGATTCATAAGTAATGAAATCTAACTTTTTCACAATTTGAACTTTTAAGGTTGAAGGGTTCATTAAAAAAAATTTAATATAGCACATCCAAAAATCAATTTAAGAAAAGCTAATACAAAAAAAAATCATCGCTCAATCAAATTATTACATAAATAAATATATATAGCCCTATATAAAGCCCGAAAGATGTAGCCCCTCATTGGCAAAGATTCTTTTATAAAGCGCTAAAGATTCCTCAAAGCTCTAAAATGAGCTATATCCACCACTTTTCCAGCCCCATATAAAGCCCCTCACTGGGATATGATGTAATCAATCAAAATGTGGATATGATTTCTCTCTGTTGGTGGTTCATGATGCTTTGTTTTTGGATTATGTTGTTGTCTAGCTACTGCTTCTCAAATTAATGTGTATCTTGATATTCAGATTTGTCTCACTTTTTTTTCCCTAACTTTGTGGTGTTGTTCGACTTGTATTGCAGGTTTAGACCTTTACATTTGGCTCTTGAAGGGTTAAGTTTTATGTCCCCCTCTATGTATCATTGTTGTTTTTGTTTCTAGAGAAGTAAGGTTTATATATCCCCCTTCTTTTTCATGTTTTTTTTTTCTTTCTTTGGTTTATAAGGGATAAGGTTTATCCCCTCTTGACTAGATATTACTTCATTTTTTGTTATCAATAAAATTTGTGGATGCAAATTTTCTCCTCCTCGATCTTGGACGATTTTGCACCTACAAAACAACTAGCACCTTAGGTTAAGGCCAAAAGCCTCACGCGCCCACGATGAATGGGGAGGCTTTGGCCGAAGAACCTCCGATGCCAAAGTTAGAATTTTAGAGAAAAAAAGTGTTTAGAGTGTTTAGGATTTTTTGCAAGAGGATTGGAATGAATTTTTGGTGAGAATAGGTGCCTATTTATAGAGTTAGGCCTTGCCCAATTTTGAATAATGGTAACTGGCCACTAAAGGTTTTTGTGGGGTTCAATTTCATGTTTAATTAGCCAATTTATTGGCTAATTAAATATGAAAAGAATAAATGGGTGGTTATAAAAATGAACGACTATTTTAATAAGGAAAATGGGAAAGGTGAGGATGGAAACAGATGGGGCCGGCTTTGACTATTAATTTGGGTGATTTTATTGACTATTAAGGATGATTTTAGGAGATGTGGTAGGTATATATTATTTAGCTAATTGATTAGCTAAATAATGAAATAGAAAATACTAGGTCTTGGGAAATACCTTATAGAAAGGATTTGATGAAAGAGGTTTTTAATTGTTACATTTTTTAGGCACTTTTGACTTGATTAAAAGATGATTAACCGCTGCTCGCGCGTAGGAATCCCGATATGCCTCGAGGGTATTTTTGTCATCTTTTGTCCAAAAGTCCACGTGTCGCCCAGTGAATATTTTTGGCTCCACAAATGCCCCCACACCTGTTGGGCTGCTTGTAGAAAAGGGCAACAGGTGTAGAGATTTTCTTGCTTTAGGAAACTCTGAATTGCTTCCTATTTTGTTGTTGATTCTTTCTTTTAATAGGAAATTTAATCCTTCTAGGAAAAGGAAATAAATTTCCTCAAAGCTTATTTAAGTCCACCTTAAGTGGATTATTAAATCAACTTTTAGAGAGAAACTTATTCAACCTTACAAGAGAGAAAGAGAGCTTAGAGGATATTTGTTCCCCCTCCTCTAGCAATCTTCTACGTCTTGCCCGTGTAAAGGATCGTCTTTCGTTGCGTGCTTCGTCTTCTCGTTGCTTCTTGGTAAGAAAAGATTACTTTTCTTGTCTTCTTGATTTTTTGGATGCCTTGGGGCCTGTGAATGGCTCGACTGGGTGTCGAGGTTGCATGAGAAAACAGCTTAGGAGACCATGGCATAGTTGTGCCGTGGATGACTTCTTTGATTTGGGCGCAGGGGCGCGGACATGAAGGGTAATAAGCCAAGCCGTGAGGCTTGGTAGGTTAGCTGGGCCATGCGGTTTTAAGCCTTTCTAATTTTTCTTTTTTTTTTTGAACCCGTGAGCTGTTTCTTTTTTTTTTTGAAAACAACTCTCTAACAAATATTCCTTGTACTTTTGCAGAATTTTCAAGCATGTCTTCCTCGAGCCACAAGAATGATGATGGTGTGCCCTCATTGTATCGTCAAGGCGGGTCTTTGAGCAAGGTTGGTACTTCAAAGCTGCTCACCTCAAGATTAGCTCCAACGATTTTTTTAGAGATTTTCTTGAAGCGTATTGGCATGCCATTCCGTCGGGAGTGCGTGTGAGGCGAGTTAAGGATGGTAGCAGCCGGGAACCATGCAGTGGAACTTGGAGAGCTATCAAGTTCCATCCTTACTATTTTGTGTTAGGGTTTACTTTCCCTATGCCACGTTTCTTCCCAGAAGTGCTCTGCTCCATGAAATGTGCGCCTGCCCAATGTTCCCCAAATGCAGTCTGAGTGATGGTGGGGTTCCACAATTTGAACCAATTCTTTGACTTGGGACTAACCATCAACGAATTTTGGTATTTCTTTGACATAGGTCGCATTGATGGAGTTGGACAACTGCGAACTCGTCATAAGCTTTTTGATAATTCGAGCAAAGAAGATCATGATTGGGCCAAAGAGACTTTGGAGATAAGTGGAGAATGGGAATCTGATTCTTCCCCCGAGCTGCGTGTACCAAAGGTCTTCATATCTGGTAAGCAGACTGCTTAGTCTTTTCGGCTGTTTTGCTTTAGTGCCAAATTATTCTTCAATTTTCTGATTGTCTTCTGTTTTTTTTTTTTTTTTGTAGATTCGGAATTTGGCTCAACTCCTAGGGTTTCTTCGGACATGAAAAAGTACATGTCGCTCTGGGTATCCTTTCCGAGTATCGTGAGTGGCGTTGGCTGTTTAGTCCTCTTTGTAGGGAAAAATGTGGGATGCCCCCAAAAGAAGAAATAAAACAGATCAAGGCAGACGCGATGGCTCGTCCTATCACTGTGATGGAGCCTACTATCAATAAAGGTGGGAAAAAGAAACATTCCCCGCCTGCTCAAGAGATGCCTGCTGAGAAGAAAACAAAGACTGCTCGTGGGGATTCTCCGGCTGTTCCCAAGATTGTGATTGACCTGACTTCCTCTAAGGGAGAGAAAGAACGAACTGCTACATTTGTACCGGTAATGCCTATTACTTCGAAGGCTGCTAGCTCGATTGCTGAAAAAATTGCCCAGCGTAAAATTCCTCCGTGCCTCTAATACCGAAGTTTGTGCCTAAGCGTCCGTTTGAGACTAAGCCTGGCTTACCCTTGAAGCGGCTTGCTACTATGAAGAGTGATAAGGTGCCCTTATTTGCTAAAGTGGCGCCAAAAACTGCTTCTTCCGCTGCTGCAACCAACTCGTCTGCTGATAAGAATGAAGTTTCTCGTTCAGGCAGGCTTGAAGAATCCGCCAAGGCCGTTTCTGGGGCAGCTGCTAATACTTGTGCGCTTTTGAAACCAGATCTTCTTGAAGACATGGATGTATGTGCCAAGTTTGTTGATGGCGTCAAAGAGATTGTTGGTCCGAGTCTTTTTGCAAAGCACACACCCGAGTATAGGAAGACTGCTCTGCTAGCCATGATGCAGAAATCAACAATTCTGGCAGCTGAGTCTATGTTCCTTGACCAAGAGGATACCAAGGCTGCTAAAGAGATGGCAAGAACTATGGCTGCCCAAGCTTACTTCTCGACCGAAAAATCAAGAAATTGGAATCTGAGCTTGCTGCTTTGAAGGAATCTAATACTTCTGCCCCTACTTCTCTGCAGCTTGAGGCCGCTTGCCAGGAGATCATGGATTTGAAGACTAGGCTTGATGCGATCCAAATAAAGTATGAAAGTGCAGAGAAGGAAGTCGAGCGTTACATACCTCAGATTCAAGATCTTGAGCGTTCCATCTCTGAATTTCGCTCCGCTGCTTATGCAAAGGATGAAGAATTGATTGCTACTTACAACCAAGTGATCCACTTCAAAAAGGTTGCTGACAGGCTTGAACCTCAAGTATCGGAACTTCAAGGTGTTTTGAAGACTAACGACAATCTGAAGAAGGAAATTGAGGAGTTGCAGCGGGTTCGTGCTTGCCTGCTTAAGGAGAATGAGCAGTTGAAGAGTGAGAATAATGGTTTCGAGGCTTCGCTTATTCAGAATCAAGCTGATTTCTACTAGTTGGGCTATGTAGATCATCTCTATGGGCGGCCGTTTGACTTTGAGTTTTCCGGTACAGACTTCGAGACCTTCTCTATTTCTCCAGAAGACTTGCTCGCTTTTACCTTTGAGTCTTGTATCGGTGAAATAGTTGGAGGATTTGATACCCAAGCTGGAGCAGTCGAGGGTAAAGAGTCGGAAGATGCCACTGCCGAAGACACCAAGACTGCTGAAGGTGTAATGACCGAGCAGTTGGGAGATGTCCAAGCTACTGAAGAGTAGTCTTCTAGGTAGCTTTTAGGATTTCCTTTTCTTTCATTGGTTGCTTTTGCTTGAACTCCTTCGGTATTTGCTTGTTGTTTATCAATTTTGCTATAAAATTTAATAAACTTGCTTCTTTTGCTTTTCCCATCCTTGCTTTTTTTTTTGCCTTAACCTTTAGACCTTATAGGCCAGTGGCAGGCGTGCTACTTTTCTATAAGTAGACAAGCCCACATAGCCTATGCAGCCGTAGGTGTTGATGTAGAACTTTTGCAAAGCTGTTAACCATAGGGTTGGCAGTCGGATGCCTTACTTACAAAAGCAGACGAATCCGCGTAACCACTTGGCTATTTAACCTTGGCTCTTTCCAATTCCGTAGGTTATGTAGCAAGTATCACAACACTTTAGGACTTGGTGTAGGTTGTTCTGCGTTTGGCAGAGGTGAAGCTTATCGACTACGTAGCATGTCGGCAGTGGATAAAATCTTCGCGTGCGCACGCTAACTTGTTTAACCTTTCACAAGAATGTGCGGTTGCATAAGTCTAGCGTGGTTCTACTGCTCAAAGGGTAAGCCGTAGGCAGTCTTCTGGAAATCCGTAGGCTACCTTAGTGCACTCGGTAACAGCTTTAGGTTTCCAGGGCAGCCGCCCATTGGGTGTGCTGAATAATGTGCCCCCTCCGTCTCTAGGGCCCGGTTCCCTGCGAATTAAGCCGATAGACCCATAATCCTTCAACTAGCTAAGCCTTGAAACAGACCATTGTGGCTACTTCTAGGAATCCCGGTGCAAGCCATCATGCACCTAGTTATACTAGGGCAGCCAAGCTCATCCACGTTTGGATATTCGGAGTGTTGAGTTTATCCTCCCTCATTGGAAAGCACATTTGGTCCCTCAGAGGGTGCAATATTCTTTTGAAGTGCAGAAAAAGATAAGTTGTTGTAGACATATAATAAAGCCAAGTTACAAATTACTTCTGAATTCTTTATTGAAAAATGAATAAAATAAGCAAATAACTTGGTTGCAAAAATTGCATGATGATTGGATAGTTCTCGGTTTTACGAGGTGGTGCCCGTTGAGCTGCTCGAGTCTTCGGGTCTTGATATAGTGTGAAGTCACACATGGTATTTCCTCAAATTGTAGGCATTCCATTGCTTCTCGATCTCTTTATCATTCATGGTAGCAAGAGTATAACTACCATTGCCACCTACTCTGCTGATCTTGTAAGGACCTTCCCAGATGGGGTCCATTTTTTTCGAGCCTTCTCTGCGGGCAGTGATGAATGTCTTTCTTAGGACTAGGTCTCCGGGTTGGAACTGCCGGATCTTGGCCCTTTTATTGTAGCTGGAAATGAGCTGCTGTTGGTAGGCTGCGATGCGGGTGATGGTTTGTTCGCGCCTCTCTTCTGCCAGATCTAAATCTGTGGCCATCTTTTTACTGTTCTGCTCAACGCTTGGCAATAGAGTGTTAATGCTTGACACGATGATGTTAGGAGGAATGATTGCTTCCGAACCAAACGCCAAAGAGAAAGGAGTTTCACCGGTTGCTAGTCTTTTGGTCGTGGGATCTGCCCATAAACATCCCGGGAGCTCATCTGGCCATTTTCCCTTTTTGTCGGTGAGGGATTTCTTGAGGCAGTCGAGGATCGTCTTGTTGGATGCTTCGGCCTGCCCATTGCCTTGAGGATATCTTGGTGTGGACATGTGTTGTTTGATGCCGTATTTTTGGAAGAACTTTGCCAAATCTTTTCCCACAAATTAAGGGCCGTTGTCAGTGACGATGGACTGAGGGATGCCAAATCAGCAAAAGATGTTCCTCCATATAAAGCGCTATATGTCCGTCTGAGTCATGGTCATCATGGGTTCTGCTTCTACCCATTTGGTGAAATAGTCGGTTGCCACGATCATCATGCATCTGCCCCCCGTAGCAGGTGGCATAGGCCCTACCAGGTCGATTGCCCATTGCATGAATGGCCAAGGACTCGTTTGCGGGTGTAGCTCACTGGCGGGTAGTGCTGGTACTAGTTTGTAGCGTTGGCAGCTGTCGCACTTTTGTACTAACTTTTTAGCATCTTGGTGCATGGTAGGCCAGTAATAGCCTGCGTTAAGAGCATTTTGGGCTAAGGATCGGCCTCTAGAGTGATTCCCACAAATGCCTTCGTGGATTGAGCTTAGAACTTTCAAGTCATCGGGAAGTGCTAGGCAACGGAGATGTGGTCCGGTGTAGGATCTTCGGACGAGAATGTCATTCCACATATAGTAGCGTGCCGACTTAATTTGGAGCTTCCTTGACTCCAATCTTTCTGTGGGTAATGTGTTGTTGACCAAGTAGTCTATAATTGAACTTTGCCAAGTGGGAGTTACACTAACCTGTGACACTTTGGCTATCGGCTCCATCTCTATGCTTGGCTTGTCTAGATATTCCACCGGAGTGGAGCGTTTAAATTGGTGGTCAAGGGCGGAGCCTAAACCAGCTAGTGCATCTGCATGTGCATTGTCTGCCCGTGGAACTTGAGTGAGAGTGTAAGTCTGAAATGCTTCAAGCTGCTGACGTACTTTCTCTAAGTATTGTGCCATCCTTGGGTGTTTTGCCATGTATTCCCCAGTAGCCTGGCTGGTGATTAGTTGGGAATCAGAATGAATTGCGAGTTTCTTCACCGCCAAGTCTTTTGCCATTCGGAGGCTTGCTAGTAGAGCCTCGTACTCTGCTTCGTTATTGGATGCTTTGAAACCTAGAGTGATCGCCTGCTCGAGCATTGAGCCGTCCGGAGTAACAAGAACTACACCTGCTCCCGAGCCTTTATAGTTGGATGCTCCATCGACATGCAAATTCCAAAAATCTTTATTGGATGGATCAAGTACGGCTAAGGTACTCTCGGCTGCTTCTGGGGCGTTGTTGGGCCGCTTTGTTGCGTTGCCTAGGCTAGGCGTGAATTTCGCTACAAAGTCTGCCAAGGTTTGGGCCTTTATCGCTGTGCGAGGTCGGAAAACTAAACCATATTGGCCAAGTTCCAATGCCCATTTCATCACTCGTTGAGAAGCGTCTGGACCATGTAATATTGATCGTAAGGGATACTGAGTCATGACAATGACTGTATGAGCTTGAAAGTATGGTCTGAGCTTCCGAGCCGCAACAACTAATGCCAAAATTATTTTTTCGATCTTCGGATATCTTGTTTCCGCATCGAGAAGAGCTTTAGAAGTGTAGAATACCGGTAGTTGGGCCCCCAGCTCTTCTCGTATGAGAGCAGAGCTCACTGCTACTTCAGAAATTGCCAAATAAATGTATAAATCCTCCGCTGCTTCTGGCTTGGATAGTAAGGGAGGTGATGTGAGATAATTCTTCAAGTCTTGGAAAGCTTTTTCGCATTCTTCATCCCATTTGTCTCTTTGTGCCCTCTTGATAGCTTTGAAAAAAGGCTTACATCGATCGGTGGATCGTGAGAGGAAGCGATTGAGGGCGGCTGCTCGTCCGGTCAAGCTTTGGATCTCCTTCAAGGTAGTTGGAGATTTCATCTCTATGATTGCTTGGATTTGCTTGTGATGTGTTTCAATTCCTCGTTGGGTTACTAAGTACCCTAGGAATCGGCCTGAAGATACTCCAAACGTGCACTTAGTGGGGTTGAGCTTCATCTTGTACTTTCTAAGGATATTGAAAGTTTCTGCTAAATTGCGAATGTGATCTGATCGCTGCTTGCCCTTTACCATGATATCGTCGACATAGACCTCTATGGTTACCCCAATTTGCTTTTTGAACATCATATTTACTAGCCTTTGGTAAGTGGCTCCCGCGTTCTTGAGGCCAAAGGGCATGACCTTGTAGCAGTAAGTGCCTCGCTCTATCACGAACGCAGTTTTCTCTTTGTCGGGCTCATGCATGGCTATTTGGTTGTAGCCGGAGTATGTGTCTAAAAAACTAAGCAATTGGTTTCCAGAAGTTGAATCTACTAATAGATCAATCCGAGGGACATGATAATGGTCTTTTGGGCATGCTTTGTTGAGGTCGGTGTAATCTACGCAAACCCTCTATTTGCCCTTCTCTTTCTTCATGACTAATACGACATTAGCAAGCCATGCCGAGTGTGCTACCTCTTCTATGAAACCGGCCTCCAATAGTTTGTCGATTTCTACCTCGATGATCGCTACTCGTTCGGGTGTGAAATGTCTTCTTTTTTGAATTACCGGTTTGGCAGTAGGATCGATGTGCAGCTTGTGGCAGGCCACTTTGGGATCAATACCGGGCATGTCGGATGGTGACCATGCGAAGATATCTCGGTTTTTCTTAAGGAAAATTGTGAGTTCTTCCTTCTCCTCTAGGCTTAGTCGTGAGCCAATTTTAGCCGTCTTTTCCGGCTGCTGGGGATCAAGAATGATGTCTTCGGCATCCTCTTCGGGTTTCCATCCTATCTTGTCTGCTTGGGCGCCATCTTCTCGATCCACCTGCTATAATTGCTATTTGGTAGTTTCTTTGTCTTTTCGGACTTCAGTAACCTCTACGGGGGTAAAGGTTTTCTTCTTTGATTCTTTCAACATTTGCACAGTGCATCGTAGGGATGAAGCCTGGTCAAACTTGATCTCTCCGACTCCTCCTCCCAGGATGCGGAATCAGATTTTTTGATACTTGACGGAAGTGACGGCATCCAGCTTGATCAACTAAGGTCTCCCAAGAATTCCATTGTAGGGAGATGGGTCACTTACGATCGTGAATATTTGCTTTGAGACAACTGGCGGTGTTTTCACGTCAAGTGTGATATGGTCGATATCAGTTGAGGTATGTCCGTTGAATCCAGTAAGTACCTCGGCCCGACGTATAATTGTACTTTCCAGGCCCATTTTCTGAATGACCGAAAGTTGAAGTAGGTTGACTGCACTTCCATTGTCAACCATCATCCTGTCGACTATAGCATGGGCTAGTTGGACAGATACTACTAATGTATCGTCGTGTGGGAAATCGACTCCTTCCGTATCCTGCTCCGTGAAGCCAATAACAGGTCCAGGTTGGGTGTCGACTGCTTGAACTTGTGAGATTAGTAAAGTCTGCTGAATCTTCCTCTTTTTGGAGTTATTAGTGGCCCCCAAGTACTCAGAATCGACGAAAATGCCATTGATTCGAATCATCTTAGTTGGTGGCTCCTCATCTCCGTCTGCATTCCTTTTTGGCTGCGCAGCTGGCTTGTCCAAGTATCTATCGACTTTGCCTTCTTTCATGAGCTTTTCCAGGTAGTTCTTCCAAGTGTAGCAGTCGTTGGTTGTGTGACCAGGACCTCGGTGGAATGCGCAATACTTGGTGTGGTCTAACTTGGAAGTATCTCATTTTGACTGTTTCAGCAACTTGAACCATGGTTCATTCTTGATGTCACGAAGGATTTGATGAATCAGAATTGAGAACTTAGAATAGTTATTGGTTATCGGGCCCTCTTTGGTCGTGGGTCAGTTCTTGCGCTTGACCTCTTGCTTGCCCTTGTTGGGTTGCTTTTCATCCTCCTTCTTTTGAGCAGCTGCCAACTCTTTTCAAGGCTATTCGGGCACCTTTTCTGCTTGTCGAGCCTCGTCCCAAAGTGCATGCTTCTCTGCCAGAGCAAAAGAATCTGCTAGAGTTAGGTCTTCTTTCATGATCATTTCTCCAAACAGTGGGTGGTCTGCTGGGAGTCCTTTTTGGAAGGCTGCACTTGCTATCATGTTATCGCATCCGACGATTTTCGCTTTCTCTGCTTTGAATCTCTTCACGTAATCGCGAAGTGACTCTTTTGGGTTTTTCTTTACGTTGAACAGGTGATCGGACTTTTTCTTGATCGAACGATAAGATGAGTATTCTTTGGTGAAAACCAAGGAAAAATCATCAAAATTCTGGATGGATCGTGTCGGCAAGGTATGAAACCAATCTTGTGCCTCGCCTTGTAAGGTAGTGGCGAATATTTTGCACATAAGGGCGTCATTATTTTGATAAAGGACCATCGCACTTCGGTAATGCTTCAAGTGTCTTTCGGGATCCCCGTCTCCTTTGAAAGATGTGAACTGTGGCATGCTAAACTTGCGCGGAGGCTCTGCTTGCTCGATCTCATCCGTGAAAGGTGACATGCTTATGTTGGTCATATCTCGCCTTAGTGTTTCATCAACCATTTCGTTGCGTCAAAAATCACGCATCCATTCATTGAAAAGCCTTTCTACCTCTTCTTGGATTTGCTTTTGTTGGGGTAGCAGAGCCTTCGACTGCCCTTGGTCTTTATCTACCGGTCTAGGCTGCTCTTCTTCTCGCTCGGTTCGTCTATGCCGTGGCTGCAATGTATGAGATGGATTCCTAGCAGGCGAGAGATTTCTTTGCAAGCTACCGGTTGAACTAGAGCCGGATTTAACGATTGTTTCCTTCTGTTTGTCAGGCTGCCTGCTCCGATGTGATGTGGAGGATACTCCTTGTGGGCCTAATCGCGAATGAATGTTTTGCCTGGAAGGCTGCTCATGTTGATTATCAAAGTGTGGCCCCAACCGTGAATGTATACTTGTTAGTGGGTCTAATTGAGAGTGCACGCTCATCCGCGCGCTAAGACGAGAGTATATGCTATTTCGGGGGCCCAATCGAGAGTGTGCACTGTTTGAATGCTCGACTTGTGATTGGTTAAACGGCTGCTTTCCAGGACGCTGCTTAAAAGGCTCATTGTTTACCCTTGTTCTACTTCGGGAAACTTCATCGTGGGCGCATTGCATCTCAGTGCGTTGCAAAAGTTGATTCACCAAGGTAGTTTGTTATGCAAGGGCGCTCGTCAATTCTATGACTTGTCGGGACAAGTTTTGTTCGCCATTCGGATTGGAGGAACTTGGATGGAATGCACCTCCTTGAACAATAAAAGGGTGGTTGACTCCAAGTGCGAGATTTGAGTTGGGGAATGTCAAATCTGCGGAGAAATGTGGTGAAAACGCCACAGCCTCAATGATTGGTCCGGATGGTTGAGATTGTCTCGGGCCGACTTGGGCAGCTTGGGAAACCATGAGAGCAGGCTGGGCTGCGAGGGCAGGCTGGATCACTGGGGCAGGCTGGATCGCTGGAGCAGGCTGGGCTACAAGAGCAAGCTGGATCACGGGAGCAGGCTGCTCAATGTGCGGTGCATGTGAATGCGAGGCTTAGGCTTGGGTCCACGTAAACTTGGATGGCACGGCTTGGGTCGTGATCTTGGTACCGTGAGCCTTGGATGGCACGGCTCGGGCCGTGGTGAAGGCTCCATGGACCTCACCACGAGTGGCTACCGAAGTAGCCACCGCGGTGGTTCCCATGGTGGCCGTGGTGAAGGCACCATGGACCTTGCCGCGGGTGGCTACCGAGGTAGCCACCGCGGTGGTTCCCATGATGGAAACTCGTGGTGGTGATGCCGCTCCCCTTATTGTCGCATTTTGCCTCACGGATCTCCGCAATCCCATTTCTTGAATATTAGAATTTTCATTTGTGGAATTTTCTAAATTTCTAGCCATTATATTTTTCTTATACGTTTTATCAAAGAACCTTTGCAAGTAAAAAATTCTATAAATAAGAACGTATGAAAAATATTCAAATGGACTAGAAAACAAAGAAAAAACCTTTTTGCGCGAGAGTCTTTTACGAGTATGGATTTCAACTCTCAATGAAAGCACCAATTTGTGGATGCAAATTTTCTCCTCCTCGATCTTGGACGATTTTGCACCTACAAAACAACTAGCACCTTAGGTTAAGGCCAAAAGCCTTACGCGCCCACGATGAATGGGGGGACTTTGGCCGAAGAACCTCCGATGCCAAAGTTAGAATTTTAGAGAAAAAAAGTGTTTATAGTGTTTAGGATTTTTTGCAAGAGGATTGGAATGAATTTTTGGTAAGAATAGGTGCTTATTTATAGAGTTAGGCATTGCCCAATTTTGAATAATGGTAACCGGCCACTAAAGGTTTTTGTGGGGTTCAATTTCATGTTTAATTAGCCTATTTATTGGCTAATTAAATATGAAAAGAATAAATGGGTGGTTATAAAAATGAATGACTATTTTAATAAGGAAAATGGGAAAGGTGAGGATGGAAACAGATGGGGCCGGCTTTGACTATTAATTTGGGTGATTTTATTGACTATTAATGATGATTTTAGGAGATATGGTAGGTATATATTATTTAGCTAATTGATTAGCTAAATAATGAAATAGAAAATACTAGGTATTGGGAAATACCTTATAGAAAGGATTTGATGAAAGAGGTTTTTAATTGTTACCTTTTTTGGGCACTTTTGACTTGATTGAAAGATGATTGCCCACTGCTCGCGCGTAGGAATCCCGATATGCCTCGAGGGTATTTTTGTCATCTTTTATCCAAAAGTCCACGTGTCGCCCAGTGAATATTTTTGGCTCCACAAAATTCATCTCATACCGTCGAGATTTTCTTTAAAAAAAATGGACATTTCTATATAACAATGGGGTATTAAGCAATATTGTCAACCATAGCAGTCTATTCCCATTATATCATTTCATTATTTTTGGTTAGTTAATACTTGATTAGCTATCAGATCAAAGCATATTCGTTGAGATCTGGATGCGACAAGGAATATATGAAAGTGGCAACCAATAGAAGCCTTTAGTTTTGGTGTGAAGGAAGCTTCGTTATTGCCCTTCGGAGTTGAAGATATGGTGACATGTGTGGCACATAACATTACCAAAATGAGTCTAAACACGCCTCGTTTGGTGGCTGTGAATGAACAAGATTGAGACTGAGTGTGGTCCGGTCCTTTAGAGTCTCCCCTTTGGAAAGGGGACTATTTGTACCCCAAATGTTCAACGAGTGTCCAGTTCGATTGATTAGTTCCACCGTTGTTAAACTCATCGCACATTGGAAAAGGTGGTTAATTCTTTTGAGTTTGTCATGTTTTGTTTAATCTTAGACACCAAAACCGACTAAAGAGTAAGGATACGCCTGAGATTGCTTTTATAGGAAATACTTCTACTCATTATTGTTTACACTATAAGTGCTTGTATTAGAGAAATGTTCACATTTTTATTGACAACGCATTTGCTTTTTCAAGAAGCCCTAATATGACCCGAAATCGCTTTCAAATTTCTTGCCAAATGTAATAAAAGTGCTTATGATCGTAAGAAAGTGCTTTTAACTTTTCCTGCCAAACGTAGACTAAACTTGTTACAAAACCATAACATCAAGGTACTAAGAATCTCATTATCCATCTAAAATTATTGCTGTGTCATCCCCAATGAATTGTTCTCTGTATGCCTAATTATATAGCTTTTTATCTCCAAAATATAAAAAGCAGATTGAAGAGTGTATTACGTGGTTCATGACTATTAGACACCTCAGAAATGGTGGATGGGTTTCAGCCATGGAAATATAAAAAAACCTAAATTCGACTGAAAATAATAGAAAATTATATTTGTGTATAGATATAATAATTTAGTTATACTAATCAACAGCTGTTAGGCTTGTGGGAAAACATGGTTACGTGGTTTGATTAAGCTAATCAATATTTTAGTAGCAAGAACAAAGGGTTTTGAGTACGTGACGATTTATTTGAGTTAATTAAACAGCATTTTGCAACTCGTGGTTGATAATTTGCAATGCATCGACTAGATAATTGCATATGATATCATTATTTACATGGAGTATTAGGCACAAGTTTGTAGTGTTATTCAGATAATCAAAATCAAATAAAGTGTCGTCGTCACTCGTGATAAGGTTTCCGGAGGTGTTCAAAGTATGACTACCAGCTTAGCAAATATTTGGAGAAAATATGACCGAAACGACCAGCAGGTGATCTTATTAGTCTACGTGCTATGATATAAGTATATGAGTAGATGATAAGTCAACTAAGATGGAGCATGGCAAGTGGAAACGTCTCCAGGAGGTGTTCGGTGGATTGGGCGTGGGGGCTTGATGGCCGTCGAGTCTAGCAGTGGAAGCGGAGGCAGTAAGGGAAGCGTTGACAGCTTCCAGAGGAGGGTTATAAAAATGTGGTAGTAGAATCCGATTCAATTAACTTGATCTCTATGCTCAAGGGAGAAAAGGATATCCGAGAGTTTGCAACCCAAGTGGAGTCCATTGAGTTTGCTTTTGTGCCTCGAACCTGCAATAGGGCGGTTCATTCGGTGGCTTCGTTTGTAAACAGAATGACGGGTTATCATAGATGGGGTTTTCTCTTTTTCGAATTTCTGTTTAATATTTTAACCGAGGATGTAAACATTGCTATTCGTCTTTGATTCAATAAAAATCTATCGATTGACAAGAAAAGAGCCTGATATGCCGCTCACCAATACTGATATAAATTAAAGTATTACAATATGAGTGAATTGGTTGGTAGTATTATAAGTAGGGGTGGGTTCGAAAAACCGAAAACCGAAAACCGAAAAAAACCGAACAAAGGCCAAAAAAACTAAACCGAAAGTGTAAAACTGGACCGAACCAATCTGGTTCAATTCGGTTCCGTTTATGAGGTTCGGAAACCGGACCGAACCGAAGTATAGGCAAAACGACGTTGTTAATTAATGATTTTGTTTTTCCTTGAATGACGTTGTTCAATCACTCTCTTCAGTCAGAAACCCTAAACACTAAACATATCGATTGATCAATCCATTCCCTTCCATTTCCCTTGTCCCTCTCCTCTGTACTCTCACTCATCTCCTTCCCAACTCCGCCGCTCTTCGGCTTCGTCTTCTTCCTTTCCAGCGACCTGCGACCTGTCTCACACATCTCACCGAAGCAACACTGTCTCACTCTCAATCTCTCACCCCCGTGACCTGTGACCCAAGCGCGACCCACAACTTCCTCTCACCGTTTCGAGTCTCGAGTCTTGACCCACAAATTCCCTCCTTTGCAAGGTTAGTCTCTCACCCAGTCTTGTGATGCGTTGTGCAGATTTTTTTTTTTTTTTTCAATTTCATTGGTTCTGATCTGTAGACATTTCTATTGAGTATGCTATAACCATTGTTTTAATTTTGGTTTATAAACATTGGGTATGCACTGCAATAGACATTAGGTAACCTTGTTCAGACATTTCTAAATTTGGTTATAAACATTGGTTCTGATCTGTAGACATTTTTAGACATTTCTATTGGGTATGCTATAAACATTGGGAAATTTGATTTCTGAACAACACTATTAGACTATTAGTTGAGGTTTGATTAATTTGTGAGAAATTTTGGTTCTGCACTGCAATTTGTTTTGGGTATTCATTGGTTCTGATCTGTAGCTTTTCAACTCATTATTTGATATGCAGGATGGGAAACTAAAATATTCCTACATGTGAACTCTTTTCCGTATCTTTTGTCTTTAGAACAATAGTTACTGTCGTTTTCTTTGTTTTAGCTTCAGTTGATCAGTGATCCTTGTATATTCACTTTTTGGTGTTTAAAAAATGTACTACTTGTCTCTGATCAAGTTATATATGATATTTCTATTAATAAGAAAGAAAAATTATGCCAGGTGCCAGTATCATGTATCTCAAAACCTCACACCCTCTTTTAATTTTTATTCTTTGGTGGTCAGTTGTCTGTTGTTGATGGCATCATGGCCACATATTGTTTTATAATTCATGTTAATGGCATCAGAAAACTTAATTATAAATATGTTCTTATAATATTGTGAGGACCATATGGAGTCATTATGGTTGGTAGCTAATGGTTTCATGACAATATATATATGTTTTGTATTCGTAGTCTTTGATCTGTTATCTGCTATCTGTAATCCTTGTATTTTGATGCTGATATCTTTTCCAAAGTTCATATATACTCAATATTGTAAAGCTGTTTTTTCGGTTCAATTTATTATGTGCATTTGTAGCTTTTACCTGTGCATCCTACCTTTGCTTATTATATGTTTTGTATCTTAATTAGATGAAGTTAAGTGCATAAAAGGTTTCGAGCTCAAGCTCAAACTCAAACTTAATGAGATCATCAAATAGCTCCCGTGAAAAAATAAACTCATCTACTTCTACTCCATCGCAAGTAAGTTGTCATCTCTATACTTTCTCTATGGTTCTTATGTCTCAATTTATTTAATAATTAATTGTAATGATTCTTTCTCTTATTTTTGAAGGACATTGTTGGTGAATCAACTCCACCTCAACTCCCCATGGTGGCAACTCAACAAACTCCTCTTACTCATGGTGGATCCACAAATTTATCCGATGCAACTCCAAAACAAGGTGGCTCAAGTGATCAAGTAAGTAAAGAAAACACTCTCTTGGATTCACTAAAAAGTCATTCAAGATCTACAATTTGGGAGCATTTTGTAGGATAATTGAGGGAGGTAGAGTTAAAGGGGTGTGCAAGTATTGCAACAAATCGTATATGGCCGACACGGATAAAAATGGTACAACTAGTATAAGAAATCACTTAGCTAGATGTAGGAGCTATGGTCCTAAAAAGGAAATATTTGCCGCAAATAGGCAAAAGATCTTAACCTTTGCCGGCACAAAAGATAAGTTGGAAGCTATTGGTTTTTCTCAAGTGGAAGTTACTAAGGCTTGTGTTGAGATGATAATTATAGATGAGTTACCTTTTTCTTTCGTTGAGGGAGATGGTTTTTGTCATTTTTGCATGCATGCATATCCTTTGTGGAGAGTATCTAGTCGTAAGACAATAGCTAAAGATGTACTTGGCTTGTTTTACTCCAAAAATGAGAAATTGAAAGTTAGTTGAAGACATTTAGGGTGTGTCTAACAATGGATACATGGACTTCTATTCAACAAATAAATTACATGGTTCTCACCACTCATTTTATTGATGATGATTGGATGGTACAGAAAAAGATTTTGAACTTTTGTGTCATTCCAAATCATAAAGAAGAATCCATTGCTCAACTTTTGGAGGAGTGTTTGGTGGAGTGGGACATAGAGAAGGTGTTAACTATTACTGTTGACAATGCTTCGGCAAATGATTCCGGCTTAAGGGATTTGGTGCACCAAATAAGTGGGTGGGGGATTCCTAATGCACTTTTGCATGATGGAAAATATTTGCACATGAGGTGTGTTGCTCATATCCTTAATTTAGTTTTGAATGATGGGATAAAGATGTTGAATACCGCCATACAAAGCATTCGTAATGCAGTTAGGTATGTAAGATCTTCCCCTCAAAGGTTAGAGAGCTTTCAAAGATGTGTTGAGAAAGTGAGAATAGAAAGTAAAGGGCTTGTGATTTTAGATGTCCCTACTAGGTGGAATTCCACATTTTTAATGTTGGAATTAGCTTTGAAGTTCAAAATGGCTTTTGATAGATTGAAAGTAGATGATGGTCATTACCTTCCTTACTTTACTAAAGAAAATCATGATAATATAAGGGAGGGGCCACCTTCGACTCATGATTTGAGTGAGGTAGGAATATTTGCATCCTTTTTAGACCTTTCTATGAAGTCACTTTAAAAGTTTGTTGTTATAATACTCCAACAATTCATACTACTTTTGGTGATTTGTTTAAGATCAAAAGTCTCATCCTTGAAAACAAAGATAACTAATTCTTGTCTATGATCTCCATGTCGATGCAAGAAAAATATGACAAATATTGGGGTTCAATTGAGGATATGAATCAATATGTTTTTGTTGCACATGTGTTTGATCCTCGTCATAAATTGGAAAATGTGGTTGATTATTATGAGATACTATATGGCGAGGACGAGGAAAAAGTTGAAATTGCAACCAATGTGGTGAAAGATTTGTTGTTTGATCATTACAAGATTCATGAAGAGTTGTCTTTTGATACACAACAAAGCACAAGTAGTGGTGGTAGTTCTCAATTGGCAACTACAAGTGGAGATCCTTTATCAAGCATGACAGAGATTGAAAGAAAGTTGAAAGAGAAAAGTGAAATGAGAAAAGCAAAGAGAGCCTGTATTGTGCACAATGATTTGGATAGGTATCTCTCGGATCCTAATGAAGGGGAAGAAGAGGCAAACTTTGATATCTTGAATTGGTGGAGGGTGAATGAGCTTTCTAAGTATCCTATTTTGGCACGAGTTGCAAAAGAGATTTTAGCTATTCCCGTATCAACCATTGCTTCTGAATCCTCCTTTAGCACAAGTGGACAAATAATTGATCCATATCGTAGTTCTTTGAGTCCAAAAATGGTAGAGGCTTTGATATGTACACAAAATTGGCTTAGGTCAATTCATGTAGCATTACATCATGAGCCAACCATTGACGAGATTTGAGTTTTGTGAAGAAGTTGAGAAAGGTAATTTTACTTATTACATTTGGTTTAGGGCTTGGGAACTTGGAAGATTTTATTTGTGCAAGACATGAAGTGATGAAACCTTGAAGGTTTATTTGAGTTGTGTGATGTTTATTTTAAATTTGACTTTTTGAAGACTTAAACTTTGATATTTATTTAAGTTTGGACTTTGGAAATTGGAAGACTTAAACTTTGTCAGTAACGTTGGCATATGTCAATTTGTTGCCTTATTCTTTGTTGCAGACTTGTAGTGTTCTTTCCCGAAGTTGGTGGACCGTGGAGCAACTTTGGATTCTCATCATGGTTTTGTTGTTGAATATGGTCTAAGGTTATGATAGTAGTACCACTTCTCAAATGGCATATCTTTCCTTTTATGTCAAATATAGATGTGTAAAATTGATTTCATACTTGTAGGTTTTCATGTGGATAACTCTGAAGCGACCTTGAATGTGAACTTTCTTATTTCCAAATTTTTTATTTTTTGGAGGAGGAAAAAAAAAACCAAAACCAAAATCGAACCGAGAAAAACCGAAAAAAATTGAACCGAACCGAACTGAACCGAAATTTCAGTTTGATTTATGTTTTGGGAAAAAACCGAACTGCTGAGAACCGAACCCAGCCCTAATTATAAGTGTTTAGATACAAGCAGATATTAATTCTTATGTGAACTATTTAATAAGAAAATTTACGAAAAACTAATTGAGAGTGTCTTGCCCAGATCTCGACATACGTCTAAGATCGACACGTGACGTCACTAAATGCTCGTAACTCAACGTACCCCACCTTTTTTTTGTGTACAAAATATAATTCAAGATCCAAATGCATAATAATTTTGCATATACTTTATGGTTGCATCTAACCTCCTCGTTAGACTGCCTACGTACCCTTAACAGGGATCAAGCCATTCGTAGTTCGTCATTCGCTACAACTCAACATATATCACAGTCCGTTCAAGCCGAAAGGCATAACATTCCTCAATCAAACATTTATTAGAACCTGACAAGCATGAAATTCCTAGACTCAGGGCTACATAACAAACCCCTATGAAAATCACGACTTCTCTTCCATCCAACCTATAAATCATTATGTCCAACATGATATTGCAATTCACAACATACATCATATTTAGGAACCGACGAAGTACAAAACCATTCACTAGCCACATTAATTAACTAATCTGGCCAAAATAATAACAATCATTCTCATATCTTCTAAATTCATATATTATCAAATCATAATTGAATCGTAGAAAATCTCGAATGAGTCATACAAATGTACAACCACTTTTCTAATTCAATTCACAAGATTCTGGAAACCATTATTCACAAATATACTAAAACGAAGGCTAGAGTGACACAATTAAGCCAAGCCTACTTCTTCGAAGAATGAGATTTCGAACCACTCAACGATATCCAACCCAGGGTACGATTCCGGACCATCACTCAATAGAATTGCGGAGTAGAAAGGATTCAGGACCATCACTCAACGGAATCCAAATGGATATGATTGACCATCACTCAACGAAATCGCGGAGTAGAAGGGATTCCAGACCATCACTCAACAGAATCATGGAGTAAAAAGGATTCCGGACATCACTCAACGAAATCCAAATGGATACGATTCTGGACCATCACTCAACGAAATCGTGGAGTAGAATGGATTCCAGACATCACTCAACGGAATCCGAATGGATACGATTCCGGACCATCACTCAATGGAATCGCGGAGTAAAAGGGATTTCGGACCATCACTCAACGGAATCCGAATAGATACGATTCTGGACCACTCAACCTACCACTACCTCAACCCCTATAATTTACAACGTAGTCACCTACACTATCAACTTCTCATGGCCTCCAACTAATATGTAACACAATCATATAAATTCTACAAACTACTTCTAATAGGATTCTAAGATCTCATTGTCATAACATATATCATATTTATCATTCACATTACTAAAAAGATAATTAAACACATATACGTCACAATCATCATCAGTACACAAGCCAAATCATGTTTAATAAACATAGGTCTATGGCTAAATATATAAGAATCACATTTCAATAGAGATCATATTTATAAAACCAATTCATATTCACAACGGATACGAATATAAGAAATTAAGGTAATAACCCTATCACATATATTCAAGTCACTCTCTAACCAATGTGGGTCCACTAGACTTCACTTAATCTTTGGTAGTATCAATTCTAGTATCTAGAACGTTTCGAGACATGTTTACCAAAAGTCAACTCTCGGTCAATAATAGGATCCACAACTCTACATAATTCGATCCGAAAGATCCACCCATCGGATTTTGGATCCGTAACTTCCTAAAGTCCTCATTATACTCATAGAACATCATACTGATGTCTCTTCACGATCTGACAGTCGGATCTTCGTCAATCACAATTTCCAATGACGGTTACCGTTTTATTTTACAAACTTACAAATCCAATTTGGAAAGATCCATACGTTGGTCTCCCGATCCTTAAGTTCCTATGATCCTCAAATATTACATACTATAACATATTAAAGTTTGATGACGATCCAACGGTCGGATCGTCGATTCATTTAATGTCCAAGTGGCAGTCTCTATCAAACTATAGTCATATGACGAGATTTCGTCAATCAAACATCACATATGGAATCAGGGTATCCAATTTAGTCTAAGAAGGTCAGGTGGGGTCTCGGCTCCACTCCGCCGCCGCATGCGGTGGCCGGCCACCATGACTCACCGGACAATTCAACTATGTCCAAAATTTCTCAAATTTTACAGGAATGAAGATCTCAATGAGGGGAGCAAATTTCATACATGTGCCGAAGTCCAATTTGGCCAAAAAACACCTGAAAACTGCCTCAATCCGTCGAAAACCCTTGAATTTGGGTGTTTTTTATTCGACACCACTGGTGTTCTGCCGCCCAATAGCTATTTGGGATTTGTTCTAGGCCTCAAGGAAAGTGTTTTGGTGGTGGTGATTGAAGATAATTGTTTCAGAAATGGGTGGATTGCAGCCGGGTGCCCTCAAAGCCGACGACTTCAGTTCTTCCAAATCCGAGCCCAATCAACTCCATTTTTTATTTTATGAGACAGAAATGTGGAACAATGGTGAGTCATTTTCAGGTGGTGGCTTGGCTCAAAACGCCGGAATTTGGCCGGAGGAACCCACGGTTCCATTACTTCCGTCCAGGTCGAGTCGCACGAATTGGGTAGGGATCTTTGATCCCGTGCTGCTGCTCTCTCTCTCTCTCGTCCCCTCTCTGATCCATCCCCCTGCTTCCTCTCTCCTCCCTCGATTCACCCCCCTTCCCTCATTTTTCTCCTGTTCTCCCTTATTTCCCCGCTCCTTTTATGCCATCAAGCAGCCTCCTTTATTTTTTCTTTAGCTGCCATTTGGTAGCTCTAATTTCTTTTCTTCTTCTTCTTTTTTTTCTTTTTCCAGCCACTCACGTGGCTTCCTTTTTCACAATATGCAATCGATGCGTTTTCCATAAAAAAAACATAAGTCGTAAATATAAACGTGTTGAAATTAATAATACGAATATATGTATTTTTAAATAATGAAATCCGGGAACGGGATTTCACAGAGAGGGAGATTAAAACATGTGTTGGAAACATACAAAATTTGACAAAACCAAGTTTACAACAAATGATCTGAAAAAGAAGAAGGGTTAAAACGTAGAATTTGACATATCTATGGAGAAAATTCAAGGTTCTAAAACACGTTAGACGCTAGTTGGATGGTGAGCTGGGGCTTAACGCCTAGGCAGCTAGATGGGGTCTAGATAGGCGGCAAGGCGGCTAGGCGAATTTAATTAAATATATTATATTTCGTGTATATAAGTGTATGTTTATGCTTAAAATATATATGATTTCATCATAAACTACAAAATAGAATGACATATCTTTTATGAGCTATTGAAACATAATGAAAACATGGGAACAAGCATATAATGTGTGTTTATTTTAAGTATTCAACAAGTCTTTTACAATGTATTGAAAAAAAAATCAAATTATTTCAGAGGGTGAAGTGGGGGTTTGTTTCTTCAACAAATGAGATTGAGATAAGAGAATTTAATCAAACGAACGATTCATAAGTGATGAAATCTAAATTTGTCACAATTTGAACTTTTTAGGTTGAAGGGTTTATAAAAAAATAATTTAAGATATCACGTCCCAATATCAACTTAAGAAAAGCTAACACAAAAGAAAAGAAAAAAAATCATCGTTCAATCAAATTACTACATATATATATATATATCCTCATATAGAGCCCAAAAAATATAACCTCTAATTAGGAGAGATTCTTTTATAAAATCTTAAAAATTCCTTAGATCTTTAAAATAGGCTATATCTATTATTTTTCCAATCTCATATAAAGCCCTCTCACTAGGATACTCTAATATCGCCTCTCTACCTTCCACGTGTTCATTACGCCACTCCACCTCGCTAGTCCACACAAAAATCAGTCAACGTCAAACAGGTAACCAGAGTCATCTAATCCGACCGTCCACAGTCGATAAGGTCACATTGCTGGAAGCGAACCATCCACGTGTACGGTGATTAATCCACCAACCACTGATCTTTATCACCCGTGAACGCGGCTGCATTTTTCCGCGTACGATAAATTGGAACGAGCGAGATAAACTCGGGAGTACGGATAAAACGAATATGCCCAGAACGTAAGGGATAAGTTCATCGCTAGAGTCATGGGGAGCCGCGCAAATCGAAACATCTCCCGACTTTAATTCTCCCAACTAGTGGAAATATCGCGAGGGTTTCAAAAAATCGTGGTCGTCCCGTGAATTGGGACACCTATATAAAGAGCCAGAGGCCTCCATTGTTGATACGCTCAATAACCAGTACAAAGCTTCAACAGCTCTCTCTCTCTATCTCTACAGTTCTCTCGATTTTCTCTCTCTAGATTATTACAATGGCGTTCAAGAAAACCCTAGCCCAGCGTCTGTTCAACATCTCCAAGGCGTCGACCCAAACCCTCAGAAACTGCCGGATTTCGTCGTCGGCGGTCCACATCCGACCCGCTTCCAAGCCTCGCGAGACGAGCATCGCGCCCGACCCGGGTGACAATGCCATGTTCCGGAGGTTCCTCCACAAGACACCGTCGGCGGGAAATTTCCAGAAGCCAGCGATCTGGTCTTTGCCGATGGGGGAAAACCTAATGGAGAAGCTCAAAGTCATGGCCATTGGCCAGGATCGGATCCGATTGGACGGTTTGGCTCCGCCGGAGCCCGAGCCGGAGAGCTTGCCGGTGGCAAAATTGGGATTGACGACGGAGGAAACAAAGAAGCTGCTAAGGGTGGCCCAGCTGGAGGCGGTGAAATTGAAGCTTCGAGAAGTCCGGAAAAGCTGGGTATCGTATTCGGAGTTTGTTCGGATCTGCAGGGAAAGCTGCGAGGATCCGGATATGGGTCTGGGGTTTGCGAAATCGCTGGACGAAAACGGCTCCGTCATCGTATTGGGAAATTCCGTTTGTTTGAAGCCCGAACAGGTAAAAAATTAATTTCTTAATTCATTAAATCCTAATTAAATTATCGTTTTTAATTTATCCGAATTTAAATTCAAATTTAATTTTTGTTCTTGTTTATTTTTATAATTTTTTTGTGTTTCAGAAATTCAGATAAATGTTGTGGTGATCTTGGTCTGATGGCCGAGAGGGTAGAATTAAATTTACGAGCAGTGAATTTTATTTAGTGTGATATGGGAAATTCCGAAATCTAATATAGTTTGTATGATTTTATTTTGTTTTCTTCAACAGGCGAGACCTTTAAACGTGAAAAAGGGTGTCAGTCTTTCACCGTGGCAGATTTTGTTTTTCATCTTTGGGAGGAGACCACAGTGAATTAAAAATAATAATATTAAAATTAACAAAAAATTAATAATATTAAAATTACATTTTTGTTGGGTGGCTGTTTTAGGGGGTGGGAGATTAGCAGTATTCTATTATCTTGTGCGGCACGGTGTAGATGAAAAATAGGAAGAAATTATTTAAAAGGGGCATATACTATTAAAATAAAAAAGAAAGTTTTAACAAAACATTATTGTTCATTTTTATTTTTTTTGGTATTATTTATTATATTTTTATTTGTTATTTTTCATTAAAAATAATTTTATCTTTTAAACTTTTCATTAATTTTTCTAAAAAAATATAGGACATATTTTTCTCAAATTAGAAAATTAGAGGGTGTTTTAGTGTTTTGGGTGGCATAAAGTTTGAAAAGCTGGCTGTGGTTGTTTCTCTTTTTTGGGTGGTGGAAAAGCGTTTGCTGAGCTCAACAAACATTATGGGAATGTTTGAAATAGGAAAAGTGCTTTTTTTTTTTTTAAAGTGAAGTGCTTTTCTTTAGGTAATGATAGCTTGCATATTAACTTCCTGGATTTGCTTTTTGTTTATGGATTTGTATTTGGTCTGCATACCTTAGTAATGATAGCTTGCAGATTTACTTCTCGGATTTGCTTTTATGGATTTGTAATTGGTCTGCATACCTAATTAGGTTTGGGGTTTAGCCACTTTGTCCCCATATACTTATCTTTTTGCTTGCATCACTCTTCACTATTCCAGAGTATGTATGGCATATTTCATTATTTAATGTCGTTAGATTTAATTCCGGTATATTGGAGAAAAATTCCATGTGTCCTGAAATAACTTCGAAATTTATTTATAAGTTTTTCCCCTCAATCCAGAATTTTTTTTATTGTTTTTGAAAAATTAGTTGAAAACACAGGTTTTTGTGTTAATTTTTGTAAAAGTTTTTCCTGTAGTTGGTGAGGATTAATTGGTGATAGGCTGAGCATGCTTTACCCAATTGTTTCAACCTGTTTGGTTACTGCAGGTAGCCAAAGCAATTCAAGAACTATTTCCCATTCCAGGAACACCACCCGACTCCGATGACCCCAGAATTAGGGAATTGGAAGACATGGAGAGGCACAAGTTTGAGATAGACCGAAAGGCCAAGTCCCTTGTCCGAAAGGAGCTTTGGTGCGGTCTTGGCTTTTTGGTTGTCCAAACAGCCGGATTCATGAGGCTCACGTTCTGGGAGCTCTCATGGGACATCATGGAACCCATCTGCTTCTACGTTACTTCAATGTATTTCATGGCTGGATACGCCTTCTTCCTCAGGACGTCGATAGAGCCCTCTTTCGAAGGGTTTTACCATAGCCGGTTTCAGGCTAAGCAGAAGCGCCTCATGAAGCTTGAGAATTTCGACGTCGGAAGGTATGACGAGCTTCGTAAAGCATGTTATCCGTACTCGTCGGATTCATCGGAAATGACCCCGACAACTGCTTTTGATGGGGCGAAGAGGAAGCAATTTGGTTCAGTACATTAGTTAAAAGAAAAAAATATAAAAGTAATAGAAGAAGAAAAACAACAATATAATTGATTGGAAAACCACAATTTTGTTTTAACACCCCTTCCCTTCCCCGCAAATTTAACTTTACAAATTTAGTCACCGGCTTTATGTAAACAATGATGTTGAGAGTGTTTAGGTTATCAGTTCATGATTTACAAGTTACTACCATGAAATTGAAGTTTTTGAAAACTTTTTTTTAATTTGGCTTTTTATTGGGTAGATATAAAATGGGCAACAAAAAGAAAAGCATCACGTATCTAAACTTCGATATTTTACCACCAAAAGCACTTCCACAAATAGACAAAGTGTTTTTTTATTCTTTTTGAAACAAACAATATTATCCATACGAATGGGAAGATGTGGACTTAGTCTCATAATGTACTAGTAATAATACGGTTGAAATTCGTTTTTGGAGAAAATTAAACTTAAGACCTCTCAATCTCGCTTACAAATGAAGAATAATATTATTACCGTAAGACTAAATGGCACAAATAGACAAAGTGTTAAACAAGCATTTTAATTTTTAATTTTAATTTCTTATGAACTTACGGTTTTGAATTGATTTTACAATAGATTAAAATCCAAAAGACTTATAAAAGTGAAAGAGTATTGACAATTTGACAATGTTTGACAAAAAATTAAGGATGATGATATCTACATATCTATTTTTAGGTCTCACACACCACTTTCAATTTTCGTTTGCCGAATCGAATTAATTAAAGATGATCAATAGACAATGTTTAACAAAAATGTGTGAAAAGTAAAAACAAATGTGTGAAGAACAATACCCAAATTTAAATTCATGCATTACTAAAGATTTTTTTTTATAAACAGTGATTTTTTTCTTCTTCTTTAGAAAGTGCTATTAGGTACTCCATGAAAAGTATTTTAAACTTTATTTAAGAGAAATACTAAGGATATTTTCTCAAAAGCGAGACTTTTTATAAATTTTTTGTTTTTGGCACAATATTTTATTATGTTGATATGAATTAACGTTAAACTATAAAGTGACAGATAATCCATGAATAATCTACTTTAAGAGAATCTCATTAGCATTTCTCTTTTATTTAATTTTTTTATCCATATCATAATCACTTAAGAGCGAAAGTTTATGAATGAGGATTCTTTTTGTGAGGATCCAGAGATTCTTCAATCACATCCGTTCATCGTACATTGTGTAGGTAGTTTTCATCATGTATTATTTATATTTAATTTAAAAAAAAAAAGATTTACAATGATTTTTAATCGTACGATATACAATGAATGGATGCAATTGGAAGATCTTCGAGATCCTCACAAAAAGAATAAGAGGATCTCATTCGAAAGTTATGAAGTTGGAAATTCTGAAAACGCACCGATCACGTTGGTGGAAAAACAAAAGTCAAAATCCCGCACCAAAATTATCTCAAATTTCCTCCTTGACAATCTTAGTGGCCAAATTCCCTATCATCAATAATGTACACAATTTTATTAAAGAAGCTCATTCGTAGTTTGGATGGCCATCCGTGTGTGCTTGAGATTTTCAGTTTGATTCCTCCTCGTAATATTATGGGCTAATAGACTCCTACAAAATAAAGATCCACGGTAGATCACTATATGTTGTCTTCTTTTTGGTCTCTTTTTGCAGCTCACATAAAGATTTTTCATTGACACCCAATTCAACGAGGACACTTGAATCAAGTTGTATTGGTCGACTCTTGAAAAATAACGAAGTCATAAAGTGATGGTGATGTAGTAATTGCGAACTAATTTAAACCTAAAGTAACTAATTCTAGAGTGAGTATGTGAGCAAGGTTGAACACTTGTCACACAAGTGATGTCAGAGCATAAATAAACAACAGTAAAAAATAAAGTTAGAACGTTTATATCGAAAGGAGGGATCCACCTACATGTCAGCTTCTGTCAGTAATACTCATTGACAACATGAGCTCTGCCACTAAATTTTCGAAGGGACGAAAAATAAGGGTGAATGAGTCTAAAAATAAAGTTTTGTAAAACTTTTTTGAAAAGGGTACCCCTTGCTTAAAACAAGTATATAGTTTTTCAAAAATATTGTGGAAGTTGATGATTGGATTATTATTTAAGCACTGATAAACGTGTTCATTCTTATTGGCGACACATTATTTAATTTACAAATTTTAACTCCCTAGCATTATCCATATTATAATACTATCATGTAACAGGGTACCAAAACAAGGTGTAATGGGTTATAGAGGAGGTTTTGTGTCTAGAGTTGACACAGATACATGATAGACCCTAAAATTAATATCTAATTATCAATTCATGTTATATTACACGCTCGAACAATTTCTAACAAGTGATCTAAATCATCATTTAATAAAAATCGGTCACACGGATGAACGATTGAACTTAAGAAAGTCAATAACTTTATGCTACAACATTACTTTCCGTCCACAATTCAGCAACCAATCGCAGCCGTAGAATAAAAGTGCATTGGTTTTGAACTTACCAGTCAATACATCACCGTCTGACAATATCATATGAGACAAGGATTGTCTGCTCTCTTATTTTCGACGTCCTTCCGTGCCTTCTGTTTTATGTGATCATGGTTAAATCACGTCAATATTTTATATTAATTTTTTATAGAGATAATAAGATAAAAATGAATAGTAATATAAAATGTTAACGTGACTTAACCTTGACCACACAAACAGAAAGGCACGAGAAAGCACCGGAAGTAAGAGAGCAAACAATCTTTATCCTATCATATGAGCCTTCCTGGTTAGTGGGGAATTGCTTCGGCCAGGGGAGGTTTTAGCTGGACAGTCCATGTCTTCATTCAGTTCATGGTCCAACCTTCGGCCTTGTTATTAGCTTTTTTTATACGGGATAGATTATGTCCATTGGGACCATTTAAACGAATGCATCGACTGTCTAACCATTTTGGTTTAAGTTGAAGAAAGACTTGTACATGACGGATTTATAGTACCGTATTGGTATAACGATACAATATTATGTGTAAGTTTTTTTATAATGTGTTATGGTATTACTAGATCAGAACGCAACGTTGAATAAAATTGTTTCATGTAAGTTGTCAAGCAACCTAACTTCCAAAATTGAAGGTGGACAAGCGCTTGTTCTTTCCAAACTCACTCCAACTAAGCCTGATGTCAAGTCCAAGTTCATGGGTCTGATTCTTGAGGAAGAAAACTAATTAGTTATCCCACGTAATATTTTTATATATGCAATGCTAGGAAGATCAAATTTTTTAAACTAAATTTGCAATTCAAATGATGTAATTGTAGATGATTGTATTATTAATTAAGCGTTGATGGAGATGACACATCACTTGGTTCGCAGATATGGTTTAAACATTTGGTCGCCCTGACATTAATCTTTTCATGTATACATGTTTTCACAGATAACGAACATAAATGTGTGCAACCTACGTATCCGTTTGGTTGGCGGATTAGAGGGTAGAAAATAGATACGTGACAACACAATCCTCTATCGTTGAGAGATTTTTTAAATAATCTTATTTGAGAGACCACAATTTGCTAACAAAAGATGCTTATAACCATGCGTCTATTTCTTATTTCAGAACTAGAGATTTGCAGACTTGCGTGTGGTAGAGCGAGAGCACCAAGAAACCTCCAAGACGCTGGGGCAGTCAAACGATTATGCTTACTGCCCGTATGGTAGGTGACAAAGTTTTGGACCGAGTCAATTTTTAATGTGGAGCCGTGTAACGTGGATCCAGACCCATCTTAGTCCTATACCATTCTTGGCACTGTAGCAATTTAGATATGGTGCCTGCCACCGACTTAATTTTCTTGCTTGCCATATGTAATTATTCTTTCAAAATAATACAATTCTTCTGTTTGGATTTGAAGATGGCTGGGATATTGATTTTACTTAAATGTTGATAGACGTGTTCATTTCTATTTGTGATACATCATTTAATTTGTAATTTTAATCTCCAAATTTAATCTCTTTATCATTACTCAATGAATAATGAAATAATGGTTATACTCACATCATTTAATTTGCAATTTTAATTTCCAAATTTAAGCTCTTGCGAAATGGTTCAATCCACATTTGTCGTGACATAGGCATGTGGGTGTAAGTTTGGTCTTCTTTTTCAATTTTTAATCCTAGTTTATATGATCGATGATGTTCTCTAAAGACATGGTTTTCCTCTTTACTAATAAGAAGTTTATTTATTTATTTACATATTACAGTCGGATTCATACGTAAATATTTTCTTAAACACAAATTAGAAGCTTTAACACACTCTTCAAATTGTGTATTGTTTAGCTTGTTTTTATTAAGAAAAATACTTGTGTCCACCGCATGAGTGCCCCTACCTGTCCACTCTACTTGTGATTAGCATATTATCGTTGTACAAGCCTCATAATCAAAACAGCTCATTTTCTTTATCATGTTTTAAGTATGATATTTATAAAAGAAAAAAAAAAGAATTCAATTTTGACCTCATTTAGTCATTCATATGCATACAAATTAGACGGTTTATCATGAGAATGCTAAATCGATTTATTTAAAACTTATGGATGACTAAACGAGCTCCAAATTGAATATTTTTTAAGAGATGATCTTTTGATGACTATAAAGAAGATAAACAGTTTCGATTATGAATTTTGTACGTCAAATTACGTTAGTTACGAATCGGTGTACAAGTAGGTAAACCTATGCATGATTTGTAACCCTTTGTTTCTTTCTTTTTCTTCACGCACAAGTGTGAAATTGTTTATGTGACGGTGCTATGATATGCAATCGTATGGACCATATATGCCAACCAAGGTTTCGTAGTAATGCAGACTTGAGAACTATGAGTTAGTCAATTGCCTGAAATCAAATAAAATTTGACACACAATCAAGTGGAGTTAGTTATATGGTTCATTGGATTTGAGTCAAACCACAAATATGGAGGCCCTGACCAACATTCATTTAGGCCCAACTTATTCTTTTGGGTTAGTTTTTTTTTTTTGGTAAATTACATAGTAGCCCCTCAGGTTTGAGATCTATTACAACCTCATACAACATCTTTAAAACATTCTCCTCAGCTATAAAAAAGCATGCATCGTAATAGACCTCAAACCTGAGGAGCTAGTATGTAATTTACCCTTTTTTCTTTTTCTTTCTCCTTAACTTTCAAACTACAACTCCAAATTCCGATATGAACTTTCTCATCCAAACAACTTCCCTTTCGACTGCTAATTTTACGCCAAATTCTCCTCAGCTATGAAAAAGCATGCATCGATATTTTCATGAAATTCCATATGCTTGGTAACCTCAGCATTTCAAACAAATCAAAATGTAATATGTATTTTTTTCCTTTCTGTTTCTGTGTCATCTCTCCCATCTGAACCTCTGATCGATACATATCAACATGGGAACGTTCACAACGTAATTGCTCGCATTCATGGAGGACTCAAAAACTTGTGGTCCAAGTCACTTCCTCATCAAGCCCAAACTCTAATTTAAAGTGTCCTTGCCAAATTGATTTGGAATTTGATATACGCATTTCCATAACAAATTAAATCTCCCATCTTTGATATTAACGCCAGTACAAAACGAAACTAAGTTATCTGCACAAACTGTGTTTTACTCAGACCTTTGGTAACGTAGTAATTAGCATTACGGTTCAGTGATTTTCGTCTTCATTTATAAGAGGTCTCAAGTTCAGTTCACCTGAATAATGAGTTTAATACTTAACTATTATTGTTTGTTCATTGTGTGATTTAGGTTCGATTTCTCCCACTCATATAGTACCAGAGCGTTGTATAGAAAAACACTAATAGCTTAGGGGTTGTTTGATATCCTTCTTGAATCCAATTTTTTGTTTTTAAACTATTGAGTACTAAGTAATTTAACTACCGTCATCATTTTTGAAACCAATAAGTTGTTTTCAAATTGAATACCAAACAACTCCTTAATAATTGTCTAACAACCCTTAAGAAAGGGAGACATTCTCGGCCATTTCTTCCACCAATATTTATTCCACAAAATAGTTATCAAGCTGACCCCTAAAAGTTGTTTATAACTAAGTAATCAACTATATCCAAATTCAAATATAATGAGGTACAAATTCCTTGCCAAACTAAAAGACCTAATTTAGGGTATAAAACTTCCAAGATTGCATTAACCCTCAACGCACACTATTAAAACTAAACGTTATAATATCTAATGAATTGCTATATGCATCAGTGTATATTATAGAAAACCGTCCTCTGTCTTGAACAAAATCTTTCATTAGGAGTGATTTTTTAATATTCATCAGTGTATATTATATTATTAATATTTGCAACCGTTGAGTTCCAGATTCTTCCCTAATACTTCATTCTTCCGAAGCATATTATTGACCAGAAAAATAAAATTTCCGTCATCGTAATTGTATTAATTTGTGGACCATGTACAAATTCCAAAAACCTACCCTCCCATCAAAAATTTAATTTCCGCCCCCCTAAAATTGCATCTTACACCATCAAAGCTCCTTGTCCTTAACTCCAACGGACTTGGCCGCCGTATCGCCACCGCCAGCTCCGCTGCTGACACCTCTTCCCTTCCCCTTCTTATTGAAAAACCCCAGATGAATTCTGATGTAAAAATTCAAAAATGCCAACAGAATCACACCGTTGAGGACCGAATTGAACACCCACGCGCCAATCCCGTTGCACCCGCCTTTCATGAAATGCAGCATCAGGACGCCGACGTGGCACGCCACGTTGCAACCCAGCAGCGCAATCTGGCAGTTCACCACCACCGGAAAACACGCGCCCGGCAGCCCCACGGCGGTCCAGAACCTGTACCCGTAAACCACGGAGTAGACGAGCGTTGTGCAGAGGATGGCGAGGACCTGAATCGACTGCGAGAACTCGAGCCAGAGGAACGAGATGACGGTGAGGATCGAGTGGTTGAAGAGCTGGAAGGGGACAAGCTTCCGGCGGCGGAGGATGGTGAAGAATGTGCGGAGCATGTGGGGGAATCTGGACAGGTAGTACACGTAGGACCAGAAAAATACCCGACCCGACGGCCGGGTCCCGAGCGGGAAGCAGAGGAGCCACTGGAATGGGGTTTTGGACCGCCGCCAGAACCACCGTGTCTCGTGAATTTCGGCGGCGGAGGAGAGGGTGATCCCGGCGAAGATTGTGAACGATATTAGGGCCATCGCGAGGCTGTGGATTGCGGGTATAGGTCCGAGCGGGACTGGTCGACCCGACCGGTTAACGGCGAGGAGGAAGAGGTGGAGAAGGATGGAGAGGCTTATGTAGACGGCGATGGCGGTGAAGAGGAAGGACCACGTGGAGCCCCAGGAGTGGGTGTGGGACCAGCGGAACCCGACGATGGACGGGTGCTCTGAGAGCCAGAATGTGAGAGCCTGGATGGCGGGTTGACCCAACATTTTGGTTTTGCCGGGTGGGGGCGGATCATACGGTGGAAGTGACGTGTCTCGTCGTTTTAGGGGGCAGGGTAAACGACGGGAGACGGCCCTTCACGCGGTGGCGGGTGGGTCTGGTGACTCTGGCTCACATCGAGTCATTCAATCACCATTATTTTTTTAACTTTATATTTCGTTTTGGGAATTTGGGGGACGTTTTAGTTTTAGAGAGAGAAAGAGAGGAGAGAGAGGCAGTGCTGGGATTCAATTGAGGGATGGAAAATTGGTAGTGAATCAAATGACTGGTGCGCATGAAGCCAAGGAATAGTGTTGGAAAAACTGCAGTTTTGGAGGACACGTGGAGACGTTTGGTAGTCGATGCGTGTGTAATACTTGATGGGGCCAGTTTTGTCACGTGTTGGGATGAGTAAAATAAAGGTTTGTTTTGGTAATCTTAGGAGGAAGTAGGTTTGTCTGTTAAAGTTTGGGGATTTCGGGAGGAAGTGTGGGTTTTTTGCAAGTGTATTTATGAATGTAATTAGGAGGTGATTAATTTGATTGATGATCACAAATTAAGTAGTTGTAGCTAGGACTGTTAATCTTGTTAGGTCAACCATGGGCAACAAAAATAATCCATCAATTCTTCCATTCTCTTTGCTATATATAACATAGCCACTTAGTATTACGGTTTAGTGATATTCTTTTTTACTAGTAAGTAAGAAGTTTTATATTCGATTCTTGCCAAAAGCAAATTTGAACTGCATTATTGCTAGTTCATTATGAGTCTTAAGGCAAGTTTGGGATTGCTGCGCTTTTTAGTTAAACGTTTGATAAACTGTATTTTTAAAAGTGAAGTAGTTTTTTTTTTTAATGCAATACCAAACTAGGCATTAATCCACGCCCTCACCCCTTTAGTGTAGTTAATATTGTTTGCTCAAAAAAATTAAAAGTTAAGTCTTAGAGTCTTAGGTTCGATTCTCACCAAAGACGAATTTAAACTATATTATTGCTTGTTTATTGTGAGGCTTAACCCACTTCCCCACCTTTTTAGTATATATAATATTATTTGTTAAAAAGAAAAAAAAGTTTTACAGTCCATGCATACATATGAGCTTCCATGCTCTTTAATTCCTTTAGTGTTGGAAAATGTATGCATGGAACCTCAAATGTGCCTATACATGCACACATTTGTTAGCTACTTATTACTACGGTTTAGTGATATTCCTCTACACTTGTAAGTGAGAGGTCTTAGGTTTAATTATCGTCAAATGCGAATTTGAACCACATTATTACTAGCCTATTGTGAGGCTTAGCCTACTCTCATACCTCCTTAGTATAGATAATATCGTTTGCCAAAAAAAAAAAAAACACATTTGTCACATGTGTACCAAAACATTTATTATTCTTTTAAAATAGGGGGACGACTGGCGGCAAGCCACAGTTATCCATCCATATCGGGGTCCAGGAAGACTCGCAGAGGCATTTCAGCCTTTATTGACCACAAGTTTGGCTTCGACACCAGCGGCATATTTGAACTCAAGACATCTAGTTTTTAGTTTTAAAAAAAAACCTTATAATCCGACATTTACCACTTGACTACCAACTCATGATTTGTGTACTAAAACATTTATTAATTTTACTAGTTATGGGAAGCACGTATAGGCACATACAGTGATTTTCGACATTTAATAAATGGGGTGTATTATTTACACATATATTTTTACTTTTCACACACTCTTTATTATTTATTATCTTTTGATTTTCTTCAATTCATCTGATCTGAAGGCAAAACATTTTAAAAAATATATGAAAAGTAAAAAAAGATGCATGAATATCACACCCCTTAATACATTTGTGGGCGGCGCACCGTAACCCTATCATCGTACCAACTAGTCAACTAGACACTCAAATGATCCCAGATTTCAGTTGTCATGTTTAATGGATTTTGTGGCTACAAATAGTGATGTGTGGCATCTGTTTTTCCAGGAGGATCCAGGAGATCCTGAAAATTCTCTAATCACATTCGTTTATCATATATCATGCAGTTAGAATCATTGTAAATTTTTTTTTTGTTTAAAATTGAATATAAACAGTACCTGACAAAAATTGACCGCACGATTTATAATAAATAGATGTGATTTGAGAATTCCCGGAATTCTCACAAAGAGGATGCGACGAAGATCCTCTCTCTCTCTGTTTTTTTTTTATTGAAAATTTGGCGGGTGGAGGTCTCTATCAATATAATTGAGAAGTTGGAAACAAGAACATCTCTTTGCTGAAGATACCCAGAAGGAGAGCGGTAGATATACTTAAACTAATATCATTTGCTTAACGTTCTAGAGTAATGTTAGGTAGACTAATTTTTTATATCAAATTTGTAAATTATGTGGTGTGTCACTGATAGATAATAAATATGTTAATTAAACTCAAGTAACTCAATTATCAACAACTACGTCATATATAATTTACAAAATTTAGTCTAAATATAATTGGTCTCCCTAGCATTACCCAACTTTGAAACCAACTTTCCTTTTAAGTTACTTTCAATCAAATTGTCTCCCAAAAGTTTGAAGGTGACGAATGTAATTGGGTCCTCTAGTCTCTTGTAGTAAGTTACTGCAAGGCCATTTCATATAATTAAGTTTATTAACTTGAACTGCTCTACTCGTGCATGGTATTCTGGGGACGCCAGAACTCAGAACTGGACCAAGTTTCAACATGCGTGTTTAAACAAGAGGGTTTTTACTATTAGTATTTGAAATTGATCTAACTCGCCATTTTAATTTCTGAAATTGGCGAGGAATTTGATGGAATTGGACTGTAGAGACTAAATTGATGTTTTAGGTCAATTTCAAAGACAAAATTAAACAATCTTTAATTTCAAGACTAAAATAATAAGTTACGTCAATTAGAAAGTTTAATTTTAATATAAACCCTTAAATAAATATTTACTGAACAAGCTTGAGATCGAGACGTGAAAGTTTGGGCAAACCTAAATTCTAAAAAAAGAAATGCTAATGAGACTCTAAAAGTGGAACTCTCTATCGACTTATGTCACCTCACTGTTTAACATTAATTTGTGCATCAAAGTATAAAACTTTGTACAAAAAATATAAAATGATAAAAAATTCACAAAAAATCTTACTTCTAAGAAAATCTTTATCACATTTTTTCTCTATCACATTTTTTCTCAGTAAAACATTATTTTTGGTGGATCCTTTTTTTAGAGATCCTAGGGATCATGTGATCGTGACCATTCATCGTATATCGTATGGTTAATTTTTGTTAGGTACTATTTATGTTTAATTTTAAAAATTTAAATTTTAAAATAATTTCTGATCCCACAATGTACGATAAACAATTACAATCACAAAATATCCTTAAGAAAAGGATCCAACGGGGATCCATTTCCGTAAAGAGATCACTCAGTTCGAGTCGATCAAAAAAAGCCTGCCATCTTAATACTAAAACATGTCTAATGGGATGCATGTAGACCAGCCATAAGCTTCAGTGCCACTCTGAAAACTGGTGGCAGAGCAGTGAGGACAATGGTCCATGGTAAAGTTCATCAAATGCTCACGGCCATAAAGATCTATTTTTCTTCTTTGGGATAAATATTTCAGCGTAGGATTCTCTTCATTTATATTTTGGATTGATCTTAGTTTATTACCTTGAAATTTCTTGATTTTCAACATTTAATACATGAATTTTTTTTTCATCCTAGAGTGGTACATAAAGTCAAAAATTTGGGATACTTTTATACATCTGTTAAGTTTACTGTTAAATCAGCCGTTAACGGGTGACGTGACGTTCACATGGACAATAACTAGCACTACATGTCATAGAGGCCCACATAAATATTAAAAAATAAATAAAAATTTTGAAACAAAAAAAATTAAATTAAAAAAGAAAAAAAAAGGTTCTGGGCTGTCCCCTACCTCAACCCTTGAACCCCTCCCTCCCTTTTCTCCTCTGCATGTCGGAACTGGATATCAGCTCCGCCGCGAAAAGGGTGCATATAATCACAATGTTCCTTGTCGTCGCGTTGGAATTCTCTGGCGGAAGCGGGAGGCTTTTCTGAACGGGACAGGTCATCTCCAGCAGTTCCGTCATCCTTGTAAAATTCGACTTGTCAGTCTCTGATTTTTCGACCTGGAGAAACATAGCGGTTTCGGATCCCGGCAACCAGTACCCGTATAACAATCTCTCAAGCTGGAGCACGCAATAGCCTTTGTCATCGTATTTGAACATGAATCTGAGGCAATCGTTTCTCGCCAGGCATCTCGATTTGCAGACGCTGAAATTGATTGGTCTGGTTGGAGCCGCCCATGAAATTCACGTAATCAAGCCGCTCAAATTTGTTGTTCCCCAAATTCGTGAGCTTAATTTTCCTTTCGCACCCTCCATCTTTGATTTCGCCGGCGGATTCTCTAAATCCCGGTGCGCACATGCAGTAAAAGGAGCTCGAACCGTCGCTGAAGTAGATGGCGTTCGGCCTGCACGTGTCGTGGACTTTGCAAAATTCATACCCGGCTTGCTAGACGATGTTCCATTGCCATAGACTGGGATCGAAGCTGTGAATTCTGAAATTCCCATTGTCATTGATCGTCAGTATTCGAGATCGATTCAGGTCGAAATCGGAGGCGATAAACGACTCGCCATTTGCCTGCTGCACTTTGCCTTCGGAGTCCAAAGACTAGAAAGCGTTGAAGAGACTCTGATAGACGTCGGTGTCGTTGAAGACTAAATTACTCGCGTTGACGACGCTGAACTTGTCATTGTTGGAGATGAGGGTGAAATTCGCTCCGGTCATGCTCTAGTTCGGCAACATGGTGTCAGTGGGGAAGGCGAAGCTCTCCCATGTGCTGTAAATTAAGTTTCCGTCGTTGCGGATGAGGAGTCTGGTGGTGTTTGGGTTCGAAGAAGAAAGTCTTGGGGTAGAGCTAGGGGACAGCCTAGAAACTTTTTTAAAATTTTTTTTTTTGTTTCAATTTTTTTAAAATTTTAAATATTTATGTGGGCACCTATGACACGTGGTGCCTAGTCACTGTCCACATGAGCATCACGTCATCAGTTAACGGCTGATTTAACATCAAACTTAACGGATGTATGAAAGTATCCCAAAATTATGACTTTATGTACCACTCTGGGGTGAAAAAAACTTCATGTATTAAATGTTGAAAACCCAGAATCTTCAGGATAGTAAACTGAGATTAACCCTATTTTTATTCTCTTCCCCCATCTTCTCACAAATTGTTTTTTGTGTTCTTTTGGTTATTAAAAAATTAACACAAAAAGTTGACTTGACTTAATCGTAATCGTTCAAATATGAATGGAGAAAAGAAGATGGAGACTAAAAAGGGAGAGAATCATACTCCAAATATTCCAGCCACCAGGTTCGATTCGTATAACGATGTTAAGTACTATCTGAATTTAGTTAACCGAAAATAGAGAAATGCTTTTACAAACCCGATTTTTTTTTCTTCGATCCGACTGTCAAACATAAACTATGCAATGGAAAAAACGAGTGTATTGAAAATAATTCTCTTAATAAGTAACTCTAAGAAGTATGCGTAGTAAAGTTATACCGTAATGGGGTTGTTTTTACTGTAAATTGAGGAAAAATTCTTACATACGGATGCCCCATGAAGACATCGTCTAAGTTAAAATGTTTATAAACCTACTTCATTAGTGTGGGCCGTTTGTTGATCCTTGAGAAAGCTAAGACTAATGCAAAAAATGGGCTGGGCTTCCTTGTCTTGCTCTACAATACAATTGTCATTACTTGTAGGTAAACAAGCCCAAGCCCAACAAGCGAGACTCGAGAGAGGGTATTCGAACAGATCCAATGTGTTAAGACTGTTTATGGGCCGGGCTTTTGTAAAAGTTTTGTAAATAGCGGTAAGCCCGCAAAAATACAGATGTCAACATCACAGAAAAGCCATCACCAACATCAGAATAGAACTAGGATGACCAAAACCGTCCGATTGGGACACCTGAACGCAATATAGCCATCGGATGGAAATCCGACAGTTTGGTGGGAATTATAACGAACGCATACTTACAGATTCTAATAGGGCACATAATTCTTAAATTATATATTAAAATATGGAATAGACAGCCCGCCAAAAGAGAAAAAATGGATGAGGATCCTCTTCGGGTCTTTTGTGGGGATTTTAGAAATTCTTAAATTATGTTTATTTATTGTATATCGTACGATCAATTTTTATCAAATACTATTTTTATTTAATTTAAAAAAATACTAAAAATAATTTTTAACTTTTAACTGTACGATGTATGATAAAATGGGAAAAGTTGAGGATCCTAGAATCGTCCCGAATAAGATCCGCAGAGAGTCCTCATATCGAAAAAGTGGGAGGAAAGCGTGGAATCTTCCACAAACCGCAGAGAGAGGGCCGATAGAGGTTCTCGGTTGTCTTCCTCCAAATATTAGAGAGAGAAGACAGACCTTTTCCTACCCACTTAAGCAGTGCACATTCTCTCTCTCTCTCTCTCTCTCTCTCTCTCTCTCTTTGGCATACGATTCCCAATCAAATTGCACTCGCCCAAAAGGTAATTTTAATTCTAATTTAATTGTTTCTATAGTTTAATTTCAGTTAATTGCTTTTTAATTGTTCTCTCACCTTGATTCGATTATTTTTCCCGTTTTGGATTTCTGAGTTTTTTCTCGGTTTGCTTATTAGATGCTTTATGATTAGGGATTAGGGTTTTAGGGATTTGGAATTTTGGGGGATTTTCTAATAAATTGAATAATTTGTGCAATTGGTTGGATATACTTGCTTAATCGTTCTGATCTGGGTCTTCCTTTTGCTTAAATCTCTTGATCTGCGTGGTCTAGATCTTTGATTTTTCCTGATCTAATCTTGTTCTAGATTTAATTTGGTATTTTGATGTAAAATACGAATCTGGTTTGAGATTGAATAATTTAATTATTTTTTTGAGTAATTTTTCTTTGTCTTGGAGATTGAATAATTTAACTTTTCTGAATATTTTCTCTGTATTTCAGCTGTATCTGAATCTAATTCATGTCGAGGTATCAATTGATTTATTTGAGTCATAAGAAAAATGAATAAATTAGTGATGAGTTTGTATGAAGTGCAGGCAGGCGTTTCCACTGTGAAGTTTTGTGGTTACTGAGATGGCAAGTGGTTTTGGGGAGTCAACAAACGTCCCGCCCCAAAGCGTCTCTTGCTCCGGTAACAATGCCAACGATGTGGGAGATTTCGAATGCAATATTTGCTTCGAACTAGCCCAAGACCCGATCATAACCCGTTGCGGCCACCTCTTTTGCTGGCCTTGCCTCTACAGGTGGCTCCACCATCACTCGAATTCACAAGAGTGCCCGTTTTGCAAGGCCCTCATAGAGGAAGAGAAGTTGGTTCCGCTTTATGGTAGGGGCAAGACGCAAACTGACCCAAGATCAAAGTCGTATCCAGGGATCAACATTCCCAATCGCCCGTCTGGGCAGAGGCCTCCAACTGCCCCTCCTCCGAACACCAATCAATTTGCCAATTATGGCTTTGGATTCATGGGGGGATTTGTACCAATGGCAACTCAACGGATTGGTAACTTCACCTTGGCGACTGCATTTGGTGGTCTGTTACCATCTTTGCTTAACGTTCAGTATCACGGGTTCCCGGATGCTACTGTATATGGAACAACTTCTGGTTTCCCTTTCGCACCATTCAATTCATTTCACGGAGGCCATGGTCACGGATTCGTTCAGCCGGAAAACCACCAATGGCAGCCGGCTGATGTTTGGAAGTATTTTTTTTTGTTTATCGGTGTGTTTGTGATCGTGGCGGTTATTTTTGGTTCGTAAAATGATTTGCCACTCAAGGATTTGAAACCAACAGGGTTGTTTAGTGTTGCTGCTCTTATATGTGTAAACATACGTTGGTCGCATATCTGTTTGTTGAGACCAACAAGGTTAGAAGTTTGGGGTCGATTTATAATAAACGGTTTGCTCTCTCTTGATCTCTCTCTCTGATATTTTTTTTACTGTATTCTGAAAATGTCCATGTTATCTGGCACTGCCATGAGTTGCAAACATCGTGTTCTTCCTGTGCAATGATGAACGTAATAAGAACACAAGAACAAGGGACAAGGTTATAATTCATCTCTCCATCATGTGCCTTTGATCTGTGGGCACTGCCACCACCAGGGACCGATGCTGAAATGTTTGATGAAGTTGATTTTATTGGATTCAGTTAAGAAGTTGATTTTACTGAAGTCTTGATAATCTTAGAACCGTTTGATAATCATTTTGGAGTTGTTTAATAATTATTTTATTTTCAGTTTTTCTTTTCATTTTTTTTTAAAAGTGAATATAGGGTATTCATCCTCGACCCATTATTGCCGCTAATCGCAGTCTCAGCTCTGCTCGTCTACGAAGAGTGGGTCTCAACCCCCTCCTGCAAAACCACACCCACCCCTAATCTTCCTGAACCCATCCCGGAACACCACCACCACCCTGACGACCTCAAGGTCATGCTCGTCGCCGAGCTCCTCCTCCTCGGCTCCGACTCCGGGCTACTTCAACCTCCTCTTCCGAGACTACTGTCGAAAACCAAGTACGTTTCGGTGATCCACCAGTTCAAATGGGCCTGTGACGTCACACTGATGTCAGCATGACGTCACATAGGTCGGGCCTTGGCTCAGCACATTCTGGGCCGGCCTAGAGATTGGCTTGGGCTGGGCCAGCCTATTAGGCTGGGCTGGAGGTGTTATGAATATGGTCATATGAGCTGTACAAGGCCATATGAATATGGTCTTCACAATTAGCTTTATCGGAAGAGTGATGGCTGAACTCTGTATCGTCGTCAGCATCGTCATGGGATTGGCATCACACGTAAGCAATCTTGTAAAAAGGCAGAGTAATCCATACAGAAATTTAATTGTTAACTTAAAACAAAAGGTGTAAATTAGGTTTTCAGTTGTTCGAGCCCACCTCTAGTTTTGGCACTCAAAGCGCTCCGTGCTCGAATCCTTTTCCAAACACTTGCTTGAAGAAGTAGATAAAAGATTGGATTAAGTACCTAAATCTATCCAACCTTTTAATGTTATTTCAAATTGGTGTCAACCTTGTTAAACATTTCAAACAAGTACCCAATTTATTAAAAATGTCAAAAGCATTAGTTAAAAATTTGTTAAATTAACTAGGCCTTACTTTGTCTTCAAAATCAATAAAAGGTCATAAAAGCATAGTCTACTAACTAACGGTCACCACCCCCATCATGCCATCACCTCCAAACCCATCACAGAACCACCAACTCCAAGTTACAACTTAAGCTGCAAACATCAAGAAGAAGGTGATGGAGGTTACTGAAATAGTATGGACTGTCATGATACAACCACCACCATCTTCACCGCCTACAAACTCCTTGAAATCATATATGAATTCTTAACCCTCTTTGTTAGGAGATTGCTCTCCTAATGTAATTTCAATTTAGCTCCATTTTTTATTCAATTCAATACCCGTTTGATCATTGAGTTCCATATTATATGATTTATGTTTGAAATTCAGATTTTGAGGCAACTAATAATGTTGACCATGATATACCCAATTGGTGGGTTTTGAATATAATCTATGTTTGAAAAATTAATTGGTGCTTAACGGATGTAACATTTTCAATAGGTTGAGTAAATATTTAAAAAAATTGAGACCAATTTAAGTATTTAATCTCAAGGATTTGCATCCTTCTAGGCCCTCTCATAAAAAACTAGTCTAATTGATTATTTGGTTAAATTAATAATCGAAAATGGAAAGTATAAAAAACAAACCACAAGTGGAGATTTCATTACATTAATAACACTCTCAGGACTAATCCAACTTCTTGTTACCGACCTACTAAACAAAACCGCGTCGGTGATTTGGTGTACCATGAGTGTACGACTACCTAATTCAAAAGGACAATCTAATTGAATAATATTTGCTTCTTCTACGTTTTAGAATGGTTTGGTACTTTCCATGAATATTCATCTTCCATTTCTTTGACTCCCACCCAACTCAATTTTGTTTCGTTAGGCTTAAAATTTGAAAGTCGTTGTACGGTTTGTTTGCATGCTGCAATCTTCTATGAACAAGATGGCACATTAGTTGAACTTTGGATTTAAGTCTGTTTCTATGAGTGATGTTATTTGGACTAACAAAACTGATACAATTTAATACAGGTGAACTTCACATGTAGTATTAAGTTAAGATCTACCCCTTTCAAGCTATTAAATGATGTGTCAACAAATGTATCGGTTTTTGTACATCTAAATATTTTTTTTTTTGATTTTCTGTCATCAAATGAATTGCCAATATCCAAAACCTACTACAAGATGAGGTTTTCTACCATTTTTTTTAAAGGAAAACTAATGAAAATGGCTTGAAAACTTTGAGTTTTAATGATAAGGACAAAATAAAGGGTAAAGTGAATAGTACCAGGATTGACTTTTAGTGTAAAAATGTGGTTTTTCGTTAAAGTAAACAGGAGCTTTTCGTTAAAGTTTCATTTTTTTAAACCTCACCAAAGGGCTGAGTAAAACTCAACCATCCATTTTTGGAGGCCTTTAGGAAATGACTTGGCTGATATAGACGGCTGGGATCTCACTGGGCTTCTGTCTTTTAGGGTAAAGTAAATCGTGGAAACTTCCATTTGCATTTTGCATGTGCATGGTTACTGTAATAATAGCCTTGCAGAAAACCACAGAGACACAAAGCCAAAGGTTTAAGCGATAAGGGAGGATTGATGCATTGGCCATTTCAGCTGACTTTTCTGGCCGCCCTTATTGCCTCTGCCCCCACCGCCGGCTGCCCCACCATTTGTGTCGGTGACACTGCCTCCACAGTAACTACTCAGCACATGCAAATGCAACCCCTCCAAAAATAAATCTTCCAAATTTTCAATCAAAATATAGTTTGAGTACAAATCAAGGAGCAAAATGTGAACCACTTATATTATATTCCGTTCTGGTCAACATCTACGAAAATGTACTCCTCGGTTAATATAAAAGCTAGCTAGGTGAGATAAAGTTGTTTGATATATAATCATTTCGTTCAACCATCACATTTCTTTTTGAAAACTGAATAACCAGGTGGATCAAACTGTTTCGAACTATTTTCAATAGTAAGTTGGTTCGGTTGTTTAAAAAATTTTGCGATATCGTGGTAGGGTTTAGGCTTAAGAATTAACTACTATATCAAATAATTTTAATATAGTGTTAATTACGTAGAGGTCGAAGGTTCGATTCTCTAGCGTCAAAGGCGAATTTGAACCAAATTATTATGACTTGCCCATTGTGAGGCTCAGCCCAGTCTCCCACCCCCTTAGTGTAGATAATATCGTTTGTTTATAAAAAAAAATATTACACAGTAGTCACTAATATCACGATATAGTGTTTTATATACACTATTATATATATAAGAGCATTAAATTTATAGCAACATCTTACCTCAAATGTTTTGAAGTAGATACTAGATATGGGAACAATGAACGAATCGGCAATTAGATTTTGGTTTTGGTTTTGTTTTTATATGGTTTAGGCTTCTTTGAGCGGCAACCATAAAGAAGAAACCCCATTAAACTATAATTTTTTAGATCTATTTATTTATACAACGATTACAATATGTATAGACTAAGAGGGTGGGTGAATTAATTGGATGTGAACTCGTCATTCTCGAGATTTGAATACAAGACCTCTCACTTACAAGTATTAGATCGTAGTAATTGATTTAGTTGGACTTGGGCCTCCAAAATATGCACTATACAATAGTCGACCTCGAATAACCAAGCCACGCAAAAAGCCTACCTCAAGCTGTCTCCTAATTTTTTTTTGAGATGTTCACAAGTTTTACGAACTCCGCATGTGTAATTTTATCTTACATTGCTGGTTCCAAGCCGGAATAAAGGAGGAGGGGGAGGGCGTCAGGTAGTTGACAACCAGCACTCCTAGGCTACGTCGAATCCTTATGAAAATGAATCCAGAACAAATTCGCGCTAAAGCTAGGGCGTCACCCGTAAGTGGCTCGCTGTGTGGCTCGAGCACAGTGATAAGTGAGCAAGGGTCGTTGTATCTCCATCGGCACCTGGATGCAGTGTTAAATGAGTAGGGGTCACATAAACTTCTTTTTGAACGACACCACTCAAAGTTGTTTGGGAGCATATGCTCCTATCAACTTTACACAGGACACACAAAAGAAGTACTTTGATCCTATTAGACGGGGGATGGTGAAGAAGCTAGGGAGGAACGTGGAATATAGGAACCTTAATGGGAAAATCTATGGAAGTAGTGGAAGTTATGGTGAGGAGAAGGATAAATATTATGTGCCTACAAGAAACTAAATGGGTTGGTCTTAAGGCAAATGATCTAGAAAACTCAAGTTTTAAACTTTGTTATTCGGGCACAAATAGAACGAGAAATGGTGTTGGCATCATCGTGGACAAGACCTTGATACAAGATGTTGTAGATGTCAAGAGGGTAGGAGATAGAATCATGGCAATCAAGATTGTAATAGGACAAGAACTCATCAATGTGATTAGTGCGTACGCACCTTAAGTAGGGTTGGATACGAGTTTGAAGGAGAGATTTTGGGAAGACCTTGGAGACTTGGTGCAAGGAATTGCTCAGACGGAGAAGGTATTTATAGGAGGAGATTTAAATGGACATGTGGGCAAGGAGACAGGCAACTATGGAGGTTTTCATGGTGGCCATGGTTTTGGGGAGAGAAACGAGGATGGGGAAGCTATCTTGGATTTTGCAAATGGCATATGATCTCTTCTTAGCCAACACCTTCTCTAAGAAGAGAGAAGAACATGTGATCACCTACAAGAGTGGGTCGTCAAAAACACAAATAGATTTTCTTCTAATGAGGAAAGGGGACCGTATAACTTGTAAGGATTGCAAAGTTGTACCGGGAGAGAGCTTGGCTAATCAACATCGCTTGTTGGTGATGGATGTACATATCAAAAGGGAGAGAAAAAAGAACAAGACTTGGAAGTGCCCAAGGACTAGATGGTGGAATCTAAAAGGAGAAAAACAAGCCATTTTCAAAGAGAAAGTAATCATCCAATGTGTGTGGGATAGAGAGGGGGAAGCTAGCCAAATGTGGGATTCCATGGCTAGTTGTATCCGAAAAGTAGCAAAAGAGGTATTAGGAGAGTCCAAGGGCTTTGCTCCACACCAAAAGGAATCTTGGTGGTGGAATGAGGAGGTACAAATAAAGGTGAAGGCTAAGAAGGAATGTTGTAAAGCCTTATACAAGGATAGGACCGATGAAAATGGTGAAAGGTATAGAAGAGCAAAGCAAGAGGTGAAGAAAGCTGTGATAGAAGTTAAGCTAGCAGCTTATGACGATATGTATAAGCGACTAGATACCAAAGAAGGAGAGTTGGATATCTATAAACTAGCTAAAGCAAGGGAAAAGAAGACAAATGACCTAAACCAAGTGAGGTGCATCAAGGATGAGGATGGAAATGTTCTTGCTACAGAGAACGCGGTCAAAGATAGATGGAGAAGTTATTTTCATAATCTTTTCAATGAAGGACATGAAATGAGTACTTCTTTGGTGGAGTTAAGCAACTCAGAAGAGTGTAGAAACTACTCATTTTACCACCACATTAGGAAGGACGAAGTGGTTGTAGCTTTGAAAAAGATGAAGCACAAAAAAACAGTGGGCTCAGATGATATACCGATCGAAGTGTGGAAGGTCTTGGGAGAGACGGGTATAACATGGCTTACTGACCTTTTCAATAGGATTTTAAAAACGAAGAAGATGCCAAATAAGTGGCGAAAGAGCACTTTGGTGTCTATCTACAAGAATAAGGGCAACGTACAAAATTGCATGAACTATAGGGGTTTTAAGCTAATAAGTCATACAATGAAGCTCTGGGAGAGAGTCATTGAGTATAGATTGAGGCAAGAGACACGGGTTTCAGACAACCAATTCGGGTTCATGCCAGGGCGCTCAACCATGGAGGCAATCTATCTCTTACGAAGATTGATGGAAAGATATAGAGATGGGAAAAAGGATTTACACATGGTCTTTATAGATTTGGAAAAAGCGTATGATAGGGTCCCAAAATACATTCTTTGGAGGATTTTAGAGAAGAAAGGAGTACAAGTAGCATATATCCAAGCTATAAAAGATATGTATGATGGAGCAAAGACTGCCGTAAGAACTCATGAAGGACAAACCGAAAGCTTCCCCATAACTGTAGGGTTACATCAAGGCTCATCCTTAAGTCCTTAGCTTTTTGCATTGGTAATGGATGAGTTAACAGGACATATTCAAGATAATATTCCTTGGTGTATGCTTTTCGCAGACGATATAGTGTTGATAGATGAAACTTAGGAAGGGGTAAATGCGAAGCTTAACCTTTGGAGAGAAGTGTTGGAATCTAAGGGTCTTCGCCTAAGCCGATCAAAGACATAATATATGGAGTGCAAGTTCAGTGCAAATGGAGGCCAAAATGAGTCAGGGGTGAGGATCGGAGATTAGGAAATACCAAAGAGAGATCGCTTTCGCTACCTAGGATCTATCTTGCAAAAGAATAGAGAATTAGATGGAGACCTCAACTATAGAATACAACCTAGATGGATGAAGTGGAAGAGTGCATCCGACGTGTTATGTGATCGCCGTATGCCACTGAAGCTCAAGAGAAAATTTTATAGGACAACAATAAGGCCGGCGATGCTGTATGACACAGAATGTTGGGCGGTGAAGCATCAACACACATAAAATGGGTGTAGCGGAGATGATGATGCTTCGTTGGATGTGTGGGCACACGAGAAATGATAAGATTAGGAATGAGGATATCTGAGGTAAAGTAGGAGTAGCCGAAATTGAAGGAAAGATGAGAGAAAATCGGTTACAGTGGTTTGGACATGTGCAAAGAAGGCCTACTGACGCTCCGGTTCGAAGATGTGACTACGAGACAGAGGTTCAGGACCCAAGGGGTAGAGGAAGACCTAGGAAAACTTTGGAATAGACCCTAAGAAAAGACTTAGAGTACTTGGATCTAACGAAGGACATGACACAGAACCGAGCGCAATGGCGTTCTAGGATTTATATAGTCGACCCCACTTAATGGGAACAAACTTTGCTGTTGTTGTTCACAAGTTTTACGAGCTGAACACACTAATGCTCAAGTTTGGCTTGTTTGTTAATCAAGCCAAACTAATCTTAGGTTGGTTCTTTCACAACTGAACTTCGACAAGCCAAACACACTAATGCTCAAGTTTGGCTTGTTTCTTAATCAAGCCAAACTAGGCTTAGCTTGGTTCTTTCACAACTGAACTTCGACAAGCCAAAGACGAGCTGAACTGTGCGAGTTCGAAATGTTTCGAGCCGATTTACAACCCTGATTATGGAGAAGTAACTTTTGTAATCTTTGAATAATTTAAGGTTTGGATACACTTTGATCTCAGTCTTTGAGTTTTTCTTTAAAGAGAAAAATAACGTGATTGATGAAACATATGGAATTTTTGTTAAAACTTCACCATCATGCTCTGTTATGACAAATTCTGGTTACGCTATATATTGTGAAACAATGCTTATATTTACTAACGTAGGGTTTTATATGGCCTAACAAAAGTGTTAGTAGGAGTCGAGATGTACCCAAATAATTGGAAAGTGCTCGAGTGAAAGTGCTTGACATGTGGCTGTCGTGTCGCACATGCTTGGTTTCATGGTGGTTTGAAAAAAAAATGCTGCAACCAAGCTCAAATAATGGAAAGAGTTTCTCCATCTTTTCTGTCAAAAGGCAAGGTACTTATAATTGAAGGGCATACAGCATGAGGCTGTATTTTCATTGGAGTAATTTTTAGTTTAATATTATCCTGAATAAGAATTACAAGAATAAAGAATATACATGATGTATCAGGTTTTTAAGAAAACAATTCATTTATAGTTATGGTTTAAGGTTTAGGGTTTAGGGCATTGTGATCAACAGTCTCAGGACGTTGGTTTTTCTGATCTTGTTCTTGTATTTACTATTTCCATCACAGCACTCGGTACTCGTCTATTATTTTCTTATTTTAGATTAACTGTAAAAAAAAAAAAAAAAAAAATCAAATGACAAAAGCAGAGAGAAATATAACACGAGAGCGAAAATTACTGACTAATATAGCATATCAAACACGTTGATATAATAAATCTCAATAGAAAGTATGACACATGACCAAAATACAAGCTAAATTATTTATTTTCAAATTGTATACAGAATAGTTAATTTATAGAATGCATGGATAACAGAGAAACAAAATAAACAAGAAAACATATAATGCATGAATAACTTTTCAATTAACTTGTAACTAATTCACGAAAAATATTTGTCCAAACACGATATAGAAGGCAAACTTCAACTTAGTCGAGCTGGTTAAAGCACTAAGTTATAAATTTCCTCACCCGACTTTGAATTAAATTAATTTAGTATAAACTACCACTTTTATCTCTATACAAAAGAATGCATTAACCATCAAAATACAAATAATCCTCCAAATTAATCAAGACTTTTAAATCTTTCGTTCTTTCATTTTAACTAGTAGTTTCAAATGTGAATGTGATCGCGTTTAGTTTGAAAATGTCCAAAAAGGAGGGAATAACTTAATCAAAATCTCTTTTTTAAACCTTGAATAATTGTAATAAATTAAAGGAGAAATTAGGTTCATACCTTTCTTTTTGCTAGTACATTGATTAAAATCCTATTCATTTTCAATTTTTGATCAAGGTCCTTGGATATTAATAACATCATTAATTATTTGAATAATAAAATATTTTTATTTTTAAATATATTCTTTTAGCGTTAAAAATGTTACAATTACTATATTTATATTTATGGCTAAATTTTTTATCATATATTTTTATTTTTAGTTTGTACCAATTTTTTTTTTCATTTTTAATTTGTACCCATATATTAGTTTCTTTTTGTGCCCATATTTTTTAAAGTTTTATTTGTGTTTGTATCACATCCCGGCCCGGGTCCATCACATCCCGGGCCCACTTTACCACCATAGCACAATATTGTCCGCTTTGGGCTTACCATTCCCTCACGGTTTTGTTTTTGGGAACTCACGAGCAACTTCCCAATGGGTCACCCATCATGGGAGTGCTCTGGCCTCCTTCAGAGTTCCTACGGAACCCGAAACGAGTGAGCTTCCAAAAGACCTCGTGCTAGGTAGAGATGAGAATATACATTTAAGGATCACTCCCCTGTACGATGTGGGATGTTACAATCCACCCCCCTTAGGGGCCCGTCGTCCTCGTCGGCATACTTCCGGCCAGGGATTGGCTCTGATACCATTTGTCACATCCCGGGCCCACTTTACCACCATAGCACGATATTATCCACTTTGGGCTTACCATTCCTTCACGGTTTTGTTTTTGGGAACTCACGAGCAACTTCCCAATGGGTCACCCATCCTAGGAGTGCTCTGGCCTCCTTCTCACTTAACTTCGGAGTTCCTACGGAACCCGAAGCCAGTGAGCTCCCAAAAGGCCTAGTGCTAGGTAGGGATGAGAATATACATTTAAGGATCACTCCGCTGAGCGATGTGGGATGTTACAGTTTGTACCCATGTGTATACCGTCACGTGACATTGTATATTTAATCAATGATAGAAAAATTACATATGGTATATTTATGTTTTATGCCTAAACTTTGTATCATATATTTATATTTTTAGTTTGTACCCACTTTTAATTTGCAACATTTTTTTTTTAAATTTGTAGTATTTTCTTTTTAGTTTTATTTTGTACCCATGTATTATTTTCTTTTAGCGCCTATATTTTTTAAAAATTCATTTGTACTCATAATTTTTTAATCTTTTATATGTACCCTAATTTATTTATAATGTACCCATTCTTCTTTATTAATGTACCACTTTGTTATATGTGAAATGTACCAATTTTTTTAACACTATGGATACATTCTTTTGCCATTTATTATTTCTTATTTTTACATAGTTTTTATCTATTTATTCTATCAAAATGTTTGAATTTTTTTATTGTAACCGTTTCTAATAGTATTATAATAAGGGATTTTAAATTTATAGAATTATATATCTCATAAAATATCAAACAATTAATGTCAAAACTATAAAAATATAAACATTAATTGTAATATAATGAGGTGTACAAAGTCAAGGGACAACTTTAAATATTATTAAGGTTTTAGTCAAAGAATGTTAGGATTAGAGAACGCATTTAAAGTATCCCTAAATTAAAAGGTAAGATATCCAGAAAAAGATTAAAAAGTGTTAGAAGGATCACAAGAAACAAATCACTTTCTAATGCGTTTTTTAGTTTGGCCGTCTCAATCCGTTTTCAGAAACAACCAACCTTCACCCCTTGGGTCCCATTCAAAGGGCCAGGTGGCAACTCTCTTAAGTTTATCAGGGTGTACAATGTAATGAGGTGGCTCAAAATATAAACACAAATTTCGGATCCCAAATCACGGTTGCCCCCATCGCGTGAGACATGAATTGTCTATGTGGGGTTCTCCTTTTGCTCTAATCATTTTAGGTCCAAGTTTAGTTTGATTTAATTATAATTAGGATTTAAGATGGTACTATATGATTAGGGAAATAAAGGGATCCGAGGACTACTGCAAATGCAGGGTAGAACACTGATCAGCATCCATGTTACGTAGATTGTAATTAAAATAAACTATGGCTGTATTTTAGTTTAGTCGTCTTTCTTAACGTTGGAAGAGATTTTAAGTTAATTTGTCATCCCTAATTGATAAAAGAAAAATAATAAATATTTCCTCATGAATCGCTAGAACTGTTTCTATGTTTAGCCCCCACCCAAAAATTAGTAAAGTTGTCCATACAAGAAATGTTTGAATTTTTAATGAAGGTACGTTTTTATGATAAAAATGTTACGGGAAAAAAAAAATGTTATGTCATGTGTGTGCCGGTCATTTAGTAAGTTGTTGACATTGTGTTACATTGGGTAGAACCCAACACTCTGTTTACTAGAATATTAGAGCACATGCACTTGGTGACGAAAATTTCTACAAATTAAGAGTAGCTTTCCCATCTAATGACTTTTGTGTATTCTAATTCTCATTTCATCCTTCTTGGAATCACTTCTTGCTGGGAGTTGTATATAAAAATAGAGTATAGCTTTGCACGGAAGCACACACATATAGACATGATATGAGGTTGGAGTTTAATTTTCCTGAAGGGGATACCTCACCAGTTCACCTAAAGGATATAAGATGCGGTGGGGGAAGAAGATTAAAGTTCCTAAATTCATATTTCACGCTCAACTTTTGCTTAAAAAGTAGTCCAGCTCAGGGTTATGATGTCCTAATCACTTTATATTTTACAACCTAGAGAGTTAGGGAATGGGGATTGCTTCAATTCCCTCCCTCCAGTACTAAATGAATATTCAAATTAGTAATTGGAAATTAATATAAATGTTAATTAAGTTATCCTCTTAATTAAGGAAATGTTTGAATTAATATAACCTAATACTTATCACATGATCAATAAATTGACACATATGTATGTCAAATTTTCCTTAGCAAGCTATGCAAATTGCTAGTGGTTCCTAAATTGTAATGCAAGTAATTAAGAGTATTGACCTGTACACCTAAGGTTGTTCTGTGTTCAAGTTTTTCCTCCCACGATATTAATTGTAAGTTTTAATTCGAGAACTTTTTTGTAAAAACTAGAGACTGATGTGAATGGATAAAATGAATGTACACACTTAACTAGTGGTCTAGGTCTTGATGGCATATTACCAAATATGTTAGTTTCCAAAAAATTTGGTAAAATACCACATATGGGAAAAAGAATAATCTCATTGTTTTCTTGGGAAATTTTTTTTCTAAGGATGATTTTCAAATAAAAAAAAATATATATAATGGTTCTGATTATAAAATTTGTATAGTCAAGATACATTATTTGCAAATAGAGAATGCAAATATTATCCAAATAATCTTCTCTGCCTTCATTTTGGTTGTCTTTGAACAAAGACCCCCCCTCCCTTGACTTGGCTTCCCGAGCAGTTCAGGTTTGAAACCAACGTGGTTTCAAAGCCACGCAGAAATCGCAGAAGTGTCTTCTCCCCAAACACTCTACAGAAACTCCTCTTTCTCTCCCCTATTTCTAACTTTCTCCTTTTCAAAAATTAAACCCTCTCTCCACCCGTCAAAAACCAAAACCACCACACACCTCCTCTCTTTCATATATCACTACCTTTCCTAATTGTCCAAATTTTCTTAACATGCTCTCTTTCCTCATCAGCTTCATCCTTCTCTTTACGACCACCACCAATGCCACCATCACTACTTCCGAACGACTCAGGGAAGCGCTCGCCACCGCAACCACTCAACGATTCAAGGAAGCACCGAAATTCTACAACTCCCCCAGCTGCCCGGACCTCAACAACCACGAGCACACAGCGGTGGCCATGTGCTCGGATGAGGCGGTCCACGTGGCAATGACCCTCGACGCCGCTTACCTCCGTGGCTCAATGGCCGCCATTCTCTCCGTCCTCCAACACTCCTCCTGCCCGGAAAATGTCATCTTCCACTTCGTCTCCTCCTCCTCCACCTCCAACTCCCAACTCCTCCAGCAAATTATTGCGACGTCATTTCCCTACTTGAAATTCCGAGTCTACCCCTTCGACGACTCGGCCGTGGCGGGGCTCATATCGACGTCGATCCGCTCCGCCCTCGACTGCCCGCTCAACTACGCTCGCAACTACCTCGCAAACATCCTCCCCACATGTGTCCGCCGAGTCGTCTACCTCGACTCCGACCTCATCCTCGTCGACGACATTTCCAAGCTGGCGTCCACCCCGCTGGGCCCCACCCAAGTCCTCGCCGCGCCGGAGTACTGCAACGCCAACTTCTCCTCCTACTTTACGCCCACGTTTTGGTCCAACCCCACGCTCTCCCTCACCTTCGAGAACCGCAAGGCCTGCTACTTCAACACCGGCGTCATGGTCATCGACTTGGACAAGTGGAGATCCGGTGGGTACACGGAACGGATCGTGGAGTGGATGGAGCTACAGAAGCGGATGCGGATCTACGAGCTCGGGTCCCTCCCGCCTTTCCTATTGGTTTTCGCCGGAAACATCGCCGCAGTCGACCACCGATGGAACCAGCACGGACTGGGCGGAGATAACTTTCGTGGGTTGTGTCGGGATTTGCATCCGGGTCCGGTGAGCTTGCTGCATTGGAGCGGGAAGGGGAAGCCGTGGGTGAGACTGGACGCCAACCGACCGTGCCCATTGGATGCTCTGTGGGGCCCATATGATCTGTTACAGACACCCTTCGCGCTGGAGTCTTGATTAAATTAGACAAATAATCATCAAATTATCTAATTCATTACTACACAGTTAATTTCTTTATAATAAAGAAAAACAAATATATATTTTCTTGTTGTTTTTTTCTTTTGTCCATGGAAATTTTTAGGTATGGGTGAGCAAACTATACTGATCCATACTCAGGCTTCTGGACTCTCTACCCTCTCGATCGAGGTTTTTGTTGTACATTATACAAAGACAATCAATAGAGTTTAATTTTACTATCGTGTTTTTCTCTTTGTTATATTAGAAAGAATCGAATCATAAACTATCTTAACTTTACAATCATATTTGTATTTTTGTTTTTCAGATCTTGATGTGAATTACGTTTATGGTTGCCACTTTACCAGACATTTTTCATTTATCAACTTATTACGTATTGAGTTCAACTCCTATCCCTTCTTTTTAATATTAATATAGTTTAAAATAGAAATATTGCTTATATTAAAAAAATTGTTATTAATATTTCAAATCCTATGCACTTAAAAAAGTAAAAATACAACGTGCAAATGCACATTAAAAAGTGTAGATTGACAACAACTCTTCCTTCTTTTTGTTTCCTTTCCGTAAATTGATTTTATTGTAAAGAAAAGAGCAAATAAAACTACGACTAAAAGTTACACTACCATGCAATGCACGAACAAACATCAGCTTCATAACCTAGTTACTAAATCCAACTTCCACGTGGCAGTTAATTTCCCGAATCTTTTTTATTTTTTATTTATTTATTTTTTTGACAAAGGAAACGATTTGATTTGATTAATGAAAAAGAAAAAGTACATAAACTAAATTACATGATGTTAAATTCCTCAATCAATAGGATTTCATTAATGAAAAAGAAAAAATACAGAAACCAAATTACATGATGTTAAATTCCTCAATCAATAGGTCTACAATAAGAGTAAAAAGATCCACACACTAGTAACTAGGATTTCTAATATGCAAACTATAACGAGCTAGGCTATGTGTCACACCACTGACATATTGACGAACGGTGAATAATGTAATTTCAGTGATTGTAAAGAGGTAGGCTTTGGTGTCCTTAATGATTTGGTCTATCCTAGACCAATTTGGTTGCGGGTCCATAATTGACGGTACAATTTGAAATGGGTTGCATCTAATATCAGGTCGTTGAGAATTAGCCCTTGTTGCTGACATTGCCACGCCTTTCTCGAAGAGCTAGCAGGGCCTCTGCCTACAAAGATGACTGGACACCTTGAAAGCTTTTACATGCAGCTTCCACAAAAACTCCTGAGGAATCGCGAATGATGATCCCAGCCCCCCAACATTTCGCTCAGTGTCACATATGCACCATCAACATTCATGATCTTCTGGCAGCCAGAGGGCAGCGTTGTCCATTTTTGGGTAATGGTGTTGAGGGGCCGAGATTTGCGTATGAAATTGGTCTTTTACAAACTCATGCTAGCATGAAAGAGATCTTGAAACCAAGACATTTGGAGAACACCCTGTCCATAAGTTTGGAGTTCCTCTTTCTCCATAACGCCCAACAAATCATCTTAAAACCATCAAACTAGGCTGGGACATATGCTTGAAATCTCCATTACCCAAGTTCTGATTGATAGTGATGTTGCAATGCTCGGGGGAACATGGATAACCAAGCACATTTAGTGTTAAAGTCCCACATCGGTGGGTTCAAAGAAACTCAATGGGTTACCCTACTCTAATTAATACCAAGGTTTTTTGTGGTAAAACCCCACATTTGACGGATTAGGCAGGTGGTTAAGTTGAGGACAGTATCAGTGTTGTTAGAGTGGGACGGGCTTAACGATCCAAAAATCCAACATGGTATCAGAGCTCACGGTTCGGGCCCGTGCAAGCCAATGAGCTTGTCACCCATAAGGAAACAAGTATGAACCCTTAATATAGAGATAACCGCTGAGTTCCATTGAAAACAACTGGGCCCAACGTGAGTCGACCTCTGAGTTGAGATTACACGTGAGGGGGAGTGTTAAAGTCCCACATCGGTGGGTTCAAATAAACCTAGTGGGTTTAAATAGGATTACCTTACTCTAACTAATACCGATGTTTTTTTGTGATAAAACCCCACACCTGATGGATTGGGCATGTGGTTAAGTTGGGAATAGTATCGGTGTCATTAAAGTGAGACAGGCCCGTCGATCCAAAAATCTAACATATAGCATAGTGGCATTCGTTCAAGAGTCTCATAATTGAATTGCGTAATACACACGAAGGATCAATCTCAATGCGATATTTTTCGGAGATTACATCTTATGGGGATAATGTCGTGGCCTCCACATTCCTACTTTTACTTTCGGAGGGATCAATGCCTTCCAAACCTTAGACCAAATACCAGTAAAATAGTTGGCAGAGGAAGATGAAGCTTCACCGATGGTTGGATCCACTCCCTAGCCACATGGTATGCGTTTTTTTAACTGTAAATACACTCTTTTTGTTACGAGGTCAGATCGAGCAATCATCAGGTTGTATAAGGCTAAAGGGGAATTGAGCGAATCGAATCAACTTCAACTGGAGAGAGGAGAGACCGAAGGAAATTATATTCCAATTAAGTCCGACATTTTTGACCAATGTTAGATCATGACTTGCTGGCTTTGGAGTAAAGATGTGGAACGATGAAGGCAATTTCAAATGATCGCTTTGCTTTCTTTTGAACATCTTGTGCTTGGCTATTGCTTCAAGGTCCGACCACTATTTTTCAGTACTAATCGAATTAAAGCTCAAGATTTGACTAATTACATGTGTTTAATTAATTAATAACAGCTTTTAATTAGTATTGTTCTTCCAAACTTCTTAATATTGTGATTGAGTTCCGTTTGAGACTAGTGGGAAGTTTTGGTGAATGAAAAGCCTTCCATAAACTATTAGTTGAAGGAAAAGTAAAGCTAAACTATTAACCAAATGTTGGTCAATTATTTGTTGTTCTGTCATATGTTGTGGTGAGGTCATGCTTACACTTTTTTTCCTTTCAACTCCTCACTTCAAAAATTAGATATTGCTTTATACGTGTGCCATTTTTTTTAACAAAAAAGGATAGTGATTTAAAAATAACGGTTGTCACATGGGTATATTTTTCAGTGATCAAATTATTGATCCGGAGATAATTTGTATCACATGGGTACATAGTCTAGAGTAACATTTAAAATAAAGTATTGGTTCCCTTTATCGAACGATGTTTCTACATTCACGCATAAAGCGGTATTATGACGTCTACAATGTAAAAAGCAACGTTATATAATAATAAGAAGTCATTTTGTGTTACAAACTATGACTTTACCCATATATTATGTAATTTTGAACTGTAAATTTTGACAAATACAATGTAACTTTATCTTTCTTGTAATTCAGACGTACTTGACATTGGTGTTGTAACGCCATTAAACATGAAGGTAATGAGCTTAAAAGTGAATAACGATGATGGGTAATCCAATAACGTTTACTAGTAATAAGTCTATAATGTAACAAGATGTTCATGATTTAACGATTAACGTTGGTAGTGTAATAAACAGTATCATTCTATAATCTAAATAATAACATTGGACAATAAACTTTGATGATTGTAATGTAACTTAGTTAAAACAAAGAGTACCAGTACCCTCCTTTCCATAAAAGGTATCGTGGAATCGTGTACATAAATAAGTTACAGGAAAGTGACAGCTAGCATACATTTCATATGAACTGCACGTATAGAATTAGAAGCAAGTTACTTCTGGTGGTTGCATAGATAAAGGAAATGATTTCTTCTCTTTCAAGGGTGCATAAATCATTTTTCATTTATTTTCCACTGCTCTTCTCGTTAATTATTTTCACTAGATAGATTGACCAAACATACATTTCAACCCTTTTACCATATGTAAGTGTTTGGACCCAAAATGTTATTTTAGGCCGAGCTCAGGAATATTCTCGGCCTAATGTTGTTTATTTAGAATCTTGTCATGGGCCGGCCCTGTCGAGGTTAGCCAAGTCCTGCTACGAAGAGGTGAGTTTCGGAGAAAGGTGAAGTAGTCAAATTCTAGTATAATAAGGAGTCTCAAAGCTAAAGTACTTGGGGTTAGGAGATGAACTTGGCTGGTTTGAGGATTTTGTTCAAAGTCCTACGAAGATTAAGATTGGTCGAAGTTTAATCAGATTGGGTTAAGGAGTTCTAATCCTAATACATCTCTAGCTCGACCATGATAGGGGTGCTTGCTGTTATAAATACAGAGTCACATGCAACATTTTAGGCTCTTCCGATTCAACACACAAACTGCCCTGCGCAAAGTCTCGCTCTATGCGAAACCTCTCAACAACCTTGAGATTTTTATTTTCTTTTTCCCGCTGACACATCTTTAGTTTGGATAAACAGCATTGTGAAGGCGACCAGCGACATCTTCAGTTTGGATAAACAGCATTGGAGCTATAGAATCAGTTGACGGAGGAGCACATTTAGTTTGGATAAACAGCACTGCTTTGAGACCGACTGGTTACCTATTCAAGTTCGGTTAAGAATGATTTTCGAGTCTTTATTGGCAGAGGTCATCTCATTAGCCTTCCCAGTGAAGTGAGGTGTTACAGATTATTAGGCTCGGCACGTTGAACACCAAGTTGTTTTATGATTGGATATTCACAAGTAAGTTTTAGAGTTCAACATTCGGACGGTCGAACCACATTTACGATCAAGACATACATCTCTTTCGAGTACTTGTGTCCGTATAGTTTGGTGCCAGTTCGACATGCTTATACTCTTACGAATATAATCACTGTGATCGAACCCGGCGCCGGCGATCCGTGAACTTCGCAAGCCTAGTAGCCTTGTCTTCAGGCTTTAGAACCCGAAGGTCGAGACGTGTTCCTTCCTCAGCCGCATTCGTAAGATCAAGAAGTCAATAGTGCGCCCAACGCGACATCAACACATTTTACTCCCCGGCCTAGCTTGGCCGACGAGTTGGCATGCCCTGCACATAATTGAAGGATATAGTTAGCTTATTAATTACTCGGCCTGCGCGCCACGTAGGCTTGGTAGTTTTTAGGATCAACATTTTGGCACGCCTAGTGGGACAAAGTGCTAAAACTACCAAGTTCATGACCATTGAGACACGGTCAGTGAAAAAGAAAACAGTCATGGGAAAATCAACGACCGAGCTTCTGGTCCATAGCCCATGATAAGATTTGTCACATATACATAATCCTCTTGTTACCGTGACACCTAAGGCTACAAATGCGATGCACCGGGAAAAGGAAGTTTGTTTCGGCGGTCAGCCTCGCAATGCAGAAATCCCTAACAAAACCACAAACGTTTTCATTGAAGGGATAATGAAGGACTGCGATGAAGATGGTGATAAAGGCTCTGATCTACCGACTAGGTCGTTTCTTCAGAGATGACTTGACGAGCAATCTCGGCATGTTGAATAAACAGTCAGCCGAGAAGTAAGAAACATACTTGAGGTGATATATAGTAATGGTGACACACACACACCAGAAGGCTCTAACTATTGGTTAATAAAGCCAACAAAGGTGGACCCGCCGATCATTCTCGACAATTTTTACCTAAGAATAATCTGTTACCAACGGTACAAGCCGAGGCATGATATGCTCGGCTCAAAATAATCGACTTGGAAAAGAGAGGAGGATCAAGCAGTAAATTGAATGGATTTAACCAGAGCACGGAAACATCATCTTTCGATATGATCGAGGTCAAAAGAATGATCAATTCAGCCTTAAAGAAGGGGCCGAAGTTGCCAAAGTTCATTCATCCATATCCCACCTTCATGGAAAAATTCGAGTACCCTAAAGGCTTCAAAATTCTGGACTTCAGCCTTTTCGTCGGAGAATCATTCGTATCGTCATTAGAACACGTAGCCCGGTTCACTGCTCAATGTGGGGATGTTAATAGCGATTTTCATAAGCTACGTTTGTTCAATTTTTCGCTTACCGGCTCAGCCTTCGCGTGGTATATCAATCTCCACCTAACTCCATACAGAGTTGGGAGGAATTAGTCGAGAAATTTCATGAGCAATTTTATCGGCCAGGGATGGACGTATCAGTGTCCTCCTTAGCCAGAATGGCTTAGGCTTTTGACGAATCACTGATGGAATATCTTACGAGGTTTAAATGAGCCATAAATTGTGCCGAGTACCTCTTCCTGAATCTGAGTTTGTTAGGATCGCTCTAAACGACATGGATGTAGAATACAAAAAGAAATTCCTGGGGGTGAACTTCCGTGACATGTACGAATTAGCTCAACATGTCGAGCAATACGACTATTTACTTTGAGAAGAGAAAGTCTTGAAGTCCCCGTCCCGAGGAACAATATACAAAAACCCACGGTCAGTTATGCGTCGGCTAAAGCTGAAGAATATGCCAATATAGATGCGGTCGAGATAGTAATCGACAAACCATATATATGCAAGGCGTTGGCTCATGCCAATCCCAAAGATGCCAAAACTCGCTCAGCCCCTGAAGAGTCTACCATCAAAACATCAAAAGTTTATACTTTCGACATTACTAAAACTGACGCATTCTTCGATCAATTGCTACTTGCCAAAGTTATCAAACTTCGACCAAGGCATAATATCCCCAAGGCCGAAGAATTGAAAGGAAAAACATATTGCAAGTACCATAACTCGAACAAGCACATGAAAAACAACCACGTCGTGTTTCGAGACGCCATCCAAAGCTGGATTAACAACGGAAAACTCAAGTTTCCAGAAAAGAAAATGGGTGTCAACATCGATCCATTTCCTATGGCGACAGCGAGCATGGTAAATGCTCGTCTACTTGGGGATAAAGGAAAATGAAAGGTCAAATTCGTTCCAATGCGATCTGTCCCAAAATAGAACTCTTGGCCATGATTAAAAATTGATTTATTCTCGAAAGAGCCACCCCAAGATTTAATTGGATCGGCTATTGTCGAATTAATGTCGAGCTCCAGCGCCGAAGAAACTAACGAGTCGACAGTCTTATGTAGTCGGTGCAAAATGGACGTCGTTTTAGCTTAGTCGAAAGAAAATCCATGCCAAGTGGCAATACCACAAATACCCACAACTGCAATGACACCCCAAAACATGCTTGGAACAGGCCAATGTCATAAGGTCTTCAACATGTTTGGTCCTCAAACGCAAGATACCAAGCCGTCTTCTGCTAGATGATGCCTTGATTTCGACACGAAATTTAGAACGAAGATTATTATGTGCGTAGCTTTGGTAGTTCAAGTTCACCCGTAAACCAGGGCACCTTCAGACCCCATGAGCCACATGATCAGCGTTGGTATACTTATCATTCCCTTAACGGTGTATACACCGCACTGTCTAAATCATAGAAACATCGGCGCTAAAAAATGGACTCTATGGCCTGCCGATGAGTATCCCAGGAGACTTTGGCCCCCAAATGGCAACCGAAGGAAAAAGCCAACAATGACGATGAACGATAACCTCTAACAATTATGACAGAATTGCTCCAAGGAAAGTAGATAATCGAACGTGATTTTGAAACAACGATTGAGGAATCCGAAAAGTGGATCAAACTCCTTCTTCGGCCTGGGGAGATGAAAGCTCGCCTTAAGTACTTACGGAAGGAAGCCAAGAGCAAACTTCCCCCGCTACCCATACCAGAACCTTTGATCAGAGTCAAACAAAATCTACATCCACCGTTCCTCGGGGAATCTTTAGAGTGCATATGAGAGTTTCACAAAAAGCATTCGACTAATTACTTATACAGTTTGCCGAAAGCATGCCAAGATACTATTGATCTCGTTCTAACTTGTCCAGATGCTAAACGAATCATTCAAAAAACTTCAGACCCGAGGTTAAAAGCTAGGTTCCAACATATATGCTAGGCTCGAGTTCTCAGCTTTGATGTCGATCTATATACTGATATTGACGCGGTCGAGCTTCCCTTCTTTCTCAATGACCTTCAATATTTGCGGTACCATTTCGAAGTCTTTTTAGCCGTCTCCCTCTTCAGCCTTATGGTCGACAAAACATGTCGCATGATTAGATACTTACCTTGACATCAGAGATGCCCGTATCATATATCAGGAGCAAGCTCGTGTCACGACACAAGTCCCTGACCCAATTTTAATTTCAGATGAACCTGATGCCAATGAATAGAACGAGAAGGCTCATGTAGACATATCGCAAGAACATACTCCGGTGACAACTGAGGAAGATAAAGTGGATACTTCTTACATAAATCTAGAAGAAGAGGATCCAGAAGAAGAAGAATAAGATCATAACCTGATAGGTCATTCGGTCCTTGACAATATGGAAATCAGTATGGTCTATGTCTTATCTACTGATTTTCAACCAATCACGTCCCAACCAAATTCCCTGGACAGCAATGTAGTTACCGAGGAAGCCACGCAAGCTGACTTTGTGGCTGCTGAAGAAATCGAGCTAACAATGAAAGAAGATAAGCTCAAAACGGCTCTCGCCGAATTATTTCCTCGCTCGTCATCGCTTAATCTCCATCATCTGAAGTTGTTGTATGTTACAGCTTATATTAAAGGATATCCAGTCTTCAAAATTTTCATTGACTGTGGAACGACTGTCAATATCATACCCGTGACTATCATGAAGGCGTTACGTCGCTCCAATGACGAACTTATTCCATCAGGGGTCACTATGAGTAGCTTTGTCGGTGATAAATCCCAAACCAAGGGAGTGCTTCCGCTAGAAGTAAATATTACAGGTCGTAATCACATGACTGCATTTTTCATAGTTGATTCGAAGACCGAGTATAATGTATTACTTGGCTGAGATTGGATCCATCAAACAAGCTGCATTCCCTGGTCGTTATATCAAGTCCTCATCTTTTAGGATGGCAAATCGGTCACAGTTCATCGGGCTGATAATCAACCGTTCGAAGCTAAAATGATCTAAACTCGTTACTACGATGACCACGTTGGCTACATCACTTTATAGGGTTTTAACGAAGATGGTTGGCCAACTAGGATCTTAACTCAGAAAGCCATCGAGGTTTGCGTCGAGACTGTTTATCAGGATTCAGCGAGACTTGGGTTAGCTGACCTCATTTCCAATCCCGATGTCTGAGCCCAAACAGGCTAAACGCCGGGCTGCAGTTTCATCTACCATGAAACAACTGTTGGCCCACTGGTATACTATTTCTAAACAACCAAATTCAAGCGTAAACCTTGTAGAGTTTCTCTTCGAAGGAGATAATGGTCCTGTCCTTTCCTCTGACAAAGTCCAAGCTGCCCCAGCCGAGCTCGAGGACAGTCGACCCCAAGTCAAAGACCTATTTGAGAAAATAAATGTTGGAACGACCGATGATCCTCGGCCATTATTTATTAGTACTTTGTTACCTCAATCCATGAAAACTGAACTTTGTAAATTACTAAACAAATTTAAAGATTGTTTTGCTTGGAGTTACCATGAGATGCCTTGTCTAAATTGAACCTTCGTCAAGCACGAGTTATGCATTAAAGTTGGTTGTAAACCTTTTTGCCAACCCTCTTAGCGATTCTTGACCGAATTATAACTCGGCATAGAAGATGAACCTGTTCTATTTTTAAAAGCCGGGTTTATTCGGACCGCTCGATATGTCGAATGGTTGGCAAATATCGTACCATTGCTAAAGAAAAATGGCGCTCTACGCATTTGGATCGATTTTCATAATTTGAATTGGCAACTCCCAAAGATGATTATCCAATGCCAATTTCAGATTTGTTAATTGATGCTACAACTAATCATGAAATGTTGTCCTTCATGGACGGCCATGCTAGTTACAACCAGATTTTTATCGCCAAAACCGATGTTCACAAAACTGCATTTCATTGCCCAGGGGCACTCGGGACCTACGAGTGGGTAGTCATGACATTCAGCCTTAAAAATGCTGGTGCCACATACCAACATGCTATGAATACCATCTTTCATGACCTGATTAGTATTGTCATAGAAGTGTATATCAACGATGTGGTAGTTAAATTGAAGGGTCGCCGAACACATCTATATGATCTTCGGCAAGCTTTCCTTCATATGCGCTAACATAATCTCAAAATGAACCCAGCCAAATGCATATTCGGTGTATCGGTTGACAATTCTTGGGTTTTCTTGTACACCATCATGGCATCGAGGTGGATGAAAATAAAGCTTGCGTGATCATTAATGCTCCACCTCTGACGACTAAGAAGCAACTCCATTTTGTACTCAGGAAGATAAATTTTCTCCGCCGTTTCATAGTTAATTCAGCGAGAAAAATGAAAGCATTCTCCACGCTTTTGAAACTCAAGGACTCGGATAGGTTCAAGTGGCGTGAAGTAGGCCTAGCAATTCCTGACACAACCCGATAACCCGACAACCCAACACGACATGACACGACACAAAATTAACAGGTGTTGGGGTCGACACGATAATGAATCGGGTAGTTATCGGGTAACCCGATAAGCACCTGTTAAGAGAACGGGTTGGTTCGGGTATACATGTGGGTAACACGATACACGATAAGAAAAATATTAATTTTATAATTTTATAACCCTAAAAAATACTATAATAATTATATATATTAATTGAACAATTTTATACCCTTAAAAACTATAATAATTATATATATATATATTATATTAAATATTCAAAATTAAAAATTGGTGACCATTGGATCTACTTCAATATACATACCATTCAATTTCTTAAGTGTTATACATACAAAATGAATAAATTTAAATCTACTTAATAAATATATATATACCATTGAAATAAATAGGGCGGGCTGGTTCCTATTTTTTTTGGAATAAATAGGGCGGGCCGGGCCAAGCCATTGTTATTTACAGGGCGGGCCGGTTCCTAAACCTTAGAAAAGAGGCCCCAGACCGACTCGTTTCTAATTGTAATTAACGGTCGAAATTTAATGATAACCTATCATGTCACATCCGGCCTGAGCCTCACCACATCCCGGGCTCAACTCTACCGTAGCACGATATTGTTCACTTTGGGCCTCGACCACGCCCTCATGGTTTTGTTTCTAGGAACTCACACGAGAACTTCCCAGTAGGTCACCCATCATGGGATTGCTTTCGCACGAATTCGCTTAACTTCAGAGTTCCGATGGAACCCGAAGCTAGTGAGCTCCCAAAAGGCCTCGTGCTAGGTAGAGATGGGAATATACATATAAGGCTTAGAGGATCCACCCCCCTGGGCGATGTGGGATGCAACAATCTACCTCTCTTAGGGGCCGACGTCCTCGTCGGCATACTTCCGGCCAGGGATTGGCTCTGATACCAAATTGTCACATCTTGGCCCGGGCCCTCACCACATCAGGCTCAACTCCACCGTAGCACGATATTGTCCGCTTTTGACCCCGACCACGCCATCACGATTTTGTTTCTGGGAACTCATATGAGAACTTCCCAGTGGGTCACCTATCATGGGATTGCTCTCGCGTGAACTCACTTAACTTCGGAGTTTCGATGGAACCCGAAGCCAGTGAGCTGAAGGAATTATTTTGTGAAACATGTTCATTTGAATAACATCTATAGCATGCAATTAACAAATTAAAGGCGGAATCATGCTTGTATGCATTCAAAAACAAAACATTACCCATGAAATTCAAAGCCTAGTAGATTGGTGAACCAATAATCAACTCAAAACAAAGTGAGTTGAAATTAATACCTTTGTAGATTCCTCTTTGCATAAGCAAAGGCTAATCACCCAAAGAGATAGGGGCCTTCATTCCTTGCTTCTTAGATCCATGGATTTGGATGGAAGAATAGGTTTCTCCAAGTTCCCAAAATAGGGAACCTCTAAGTCTCTTCACCAAGGTTTGATTGTAGAAGAAATGAGTGACCTTGGAGTAGTAGGATTGCTAGATGTACCCTCCAAGGTGTTAGCTTCTTTAGAGAGAAAATGGAGAGACAATTCTCACCAATTTTCCCCCAAAATAAACCCTTAATATCACTTAATGAATTTTTAGTTATAAAGTCATTTATATAGTCACTTCTTTAAGTGACCTAAATAACCAAAACCCTAATTCATCACACTATGGCCGGCCATTTAGGGGATTTTGGGCTTTTGGGCTTTAATGAATCTTCATTCATTAAATTGTCATACAACTTAAGTTAATGGGCTTGACGTTCGAAGCCCATTGGGCCTTAAGGTCCAAAACTATCCCGAAGTCTTTAACGAACTTATTCGTTTGATTAATTAACATATTAATTAATCCTTGCCATAAATAAATGATTAAACCATTTAATCATTCTTACTCATTTCCGTTTAATCTTCAATCTCCACCTTTTATGGTGTGCGATCCATTAGGTTCCTTTTAGCGAGGTAGTGGGCGATTAAAACCATTTTACATCGATTGTGAATTGAAACTATTTTCAATTCTCCCTTTAGTGATTACACACGTTTAGGGCTTCCACAAACCATGAGTGACACCTAGCAGCATATCATGGTTACCCAAGCTAATCAGAAGAGGATAGAGAACCTATTCAGTTTGGGATTACAAATGCAATACGGTCCTTCTCTAATCTAATACTCTTGACCACATTGTTTGGTATGATAGTTTATTTATTCATGTCTACTATCCAATGTGATTCGTGTGCTTATATGATTTCCTTGAATGTGATTTGGAACGCATTCCCTAATCTCATTCATACTCTGGCCAGAGATTCCAAATCATATCATAGAGTATTCTCCCTCAACTGTTTGAAGGTTAGAGATCCCTTGTTGCGCATTCACTTGTCTCCATAGCTAAGTGGCTTAACCCCAACGATGCCGTGGACACCCCGAGGGGGTGACTTTGACATAATCAAAGATCAAGGACTTAACCACAAGACAACTGTGATGCCTCAGGTCAAAGGACTACTTTGCATTATCCCAACCATGAGTTCTCATGTGACATGGAATATAAGAACTCTTCGTTGATCACGTTCAGTGAACTCATTCTCTATTGAGCACCTACGTACTTGTCTTGATGTCACACACACCAATGACTCGAGACTAATCACTCTCCCTGAGAGAAGACATAGTACGTACTGATCTTAACGGACTGTCAACGCCCAATTGACAATCCTATGATCAGGAACGTTTAGGATGTGTCTACGAAAGAATGGTCTCATGAATCTAACTTCATTAGATTACATTCTCCCAATCACATATTCCTTGGACTTTATCGTTTAAGCATATAACATTTATATGAGACGGCTCAAACAATAATGTATGCCCTTTATATGTAAAACTAGATTAGTTTAACATGTGAAATGTCCGTAAAGTATCATCACATGATTGGCTTTAGGGCACATTTCCAACAATCTCCCACTTGCACTAGAGCCAATCAGCTAGGTCATCTTGATGATACCTCTTCTGTAGTCATTTCATAAATAGCTGAATAGTAGGCCTAGACAGTGGATATCTATATGTGTTATCCACAGAAGCAACCTTGAGAATAACGACGTCACCATTATACATGATTCTCAATCATGTGGTTCAGTCTCTCATTTGTGTTCGGATCTTGATGAGACCTTGATTCCCAAGCTTGAGCTATCGCCCCATTAGTGTCATACACTTTCTGGTTGGAATCGAATAGAGGGTTCATAAATGAACTTTCCCATCCAAACAACATTGTTGTAAACTTCTATATGGCAATATATCTTGCATTCATAATGGAACACACTAAAGTCATTACTTTAATGTTTCCATCCAAATATCTCTTTAGTCATAATAAAGAGATATTTGTTTATCTCTTCATTCATAATGAAGAAACATCCAATGATGGATCAGATTCATAATCTAATACATTTACGCTTCCATTACGTTACTCTAATTCTTCCTCATTCTTTGAGGAATCTATCCTTAAGTATTTCTTAAATACTTAAGGACTCACTTGACAGTTGCCACGGTTCTGATCCTGGGCTTGCACTGATATCGTCTTGTACCGTTCTAGGTACAACTCATATCAATGTTTTTCATACAATATGAAATACATAAATCACCTTTCTGCTTATGCATAAAGGATTCAATTTACGCATTATTTCTATGGGAGTCAAAGGGTACGTTCCCTTTGAGAAGGGCAACTTGCTAGTCTCACTAGAATCGTCCTTCTTATTGAAGTTTATCATCATCTGAGAAACTTCCTAGCATCCATTGTCTATTATTAGGGATTGATATAATCCAATTATATCATGAAATATATCATTATAGATTTCCATCCCATGTATATAGACTATATCTCCCATATACATTCTATCTTCATATAATGTATTAAAGTCATAACTTTAACGAAGAAGTATTCTTTTCATTTCCAAAATTAATATATCATATATACTTAAATTTTAGGAACATGATTAACTCCCACTAATCTTTTGTAAAACTCGTAAACAAAAGATTCATTTACATCTTGATGAGAAATCAAACGATTTGATCCTTTTTCCTCATAAAATGCAAATAGCTCCCACTAACTTGCTAAGATCCATGATGGATGGATCTCTACAACTTACATGTCTTGTGATTTATAGTTTTGGACATATATTATCAAGACTATCTTAATAATGGTTTCGGAAACCCATATTATGTCAAAACATTGAATCACCATTTTAGTTGTAGCTAGCAATCTTCGAATTAATTGAAACCAAGCCTATCTCAAAGATGGTTTCTTCAAAGACAACCATTCTCTTTGATTGTAGTTACCTTAAGCTACCAATTAGCTATGAAGGTTTCATTATTTCGAGTCAAATGGTACTTTACCATTTCCTTGAGTATATATCGTATATGCACTCAATGTAGTCATAAGGATTTTCATTCTTATCGACTACCTTGGAGCTTGTGGTATAGGAACTAGGTTGTTATATTTGTTGATTACTATCTTGTCTCTCAAAGAACCCGTTCTTTGAGTTCTATCTCTCGTTCATTTGCTTTTAGGCAAATCACATTGTAGAATTACAATGAACTACCCAACAAAACAACATTTGTTAGTTGGTTTATAGAAGCGATATCCAAAAGTTATTTTAAGGATATCCTACAAGATTGTTATCAAACAAATATTGCTTATTAGCACACAACCCCAAATCTTTAACATGCTTAAGATTTGTCTTTCTTTTCCAACTACATCTTATGGAGTCATGAAAATATTGGAAGATCTTCTCATCGACAATCATATTGTTTTAGAAGTATATATCCTATATATGGGTAATAGATAACATTTAACGAACTAAATCTTATTCAAGTTCGTTCTTCTCCTAATGGAGAAATACATTATCTTATGATGCTATTTTCCTTGATATCTTTCAAGGAAACTCATCTAAAGTGTTACCTTTCCTTGGATCAAATCTAAGGAGGTAAATACTTTAGATATCTTACTCATCTATTTACATTTCTTGAATTCTTTGAAACCTTTTGCAAAGTATTCGGACTTGTGTTTATTCAAAATAAACTATAGTCCAACCGAGAGTGATCTTCGGTGAATGTCATATAACATGAGTAGTATTATGTTGTGGACAAGTGCCACTAACATCTAAGTGAATTAACCTCAACAACTTTGTGATTCTTTCTTCTTTCCAAAAGAATAAAGATTCGAACATTTCGCCTCTATACAATTTTAACAAGAAGGTATTGGATCCGGATCTAACGATCCAAAACATCCTTGTTTCACCAACTCGTAACTTATGTTTTAGAGGTATCACAATTTAGTTGGGATTAGTACTACCTTGCAACCTTTTGGGTTTTAAGCATCATTATATTCTAAACAGTTAACACTACCATATCATCTCTACTATAGAGACAATCAATTAGATTACTATAATCCAATTTCTTTGGTAGTTCATATGAGGAAGTAAGTACTATCTGCTTTCGCAGAGATCTATATCTTATTCACGTTCCGTATGTGAAGCACCTTTTCTTCTCTCATATATCTTCTACTTCTTATTAGTCACACTTTTACAACGATTTGTAAAACATAGTTACTAATACGGAATCATACATTCAAGTAGAAGAACCAACTATTTTGAACTATTCAAGAACATTTTACAACACCTTCGAAAGGTGTGTTCTTGACACTTGCAAGACATTTCTTGCAAATACCCCTTCCAATGTCCATCCTTTCATAAAGAAAGTTTGTTCCCTTGGAGTTATTTATCTTCTTTATTTGACTTTCACCTTTGACTACATTAGTCATGGTCCCTAAACTCCCACTATCTCTCTTGAAACCTTTTTCAATTGTGTTATACACATCAAACAATTTGGAGAGTATGTGGTTATTGTTCATTACATAGTTTACCATAAACTTAGTGAACCATTAGGATAGGGAAACAAAGGTGAAGTCCTTGCCTAGTTTCCGTCTCGTTAAGTGGTTTAACACTTCAACACTTAATGATTCAAAATCATCATAAGTCCATGTTAATGGACTATTTTTGTCAACCAACCATTATGTTCTAAACATAATTACAAACTTTCAAGAGTTGTACAAGGCAACTCTCATTTCTTCATACAACAATTTGTAAGTGAAGAATCATGGCACATAAAGTGTCCATGCCCTTGTGCTTACTTCTCAAGTTCTTTGTTCAATTAACAAAGAAATAAGCACTAAGTGTTTGTATTGACTAAGGGTTGTTCAAAGCAACTCTTATTTCTTCATACAACAATTTGTAATTGAAGAATTATGACATTAAAAGTGTTGTCCTCTCTATGATAGACCTTTTCTAACATATTCTTCTAATGAGACATTATCAATAGGAAGATTGTGAGGATGAGACTACTTAGGTACATTTACAAGCCATTAAAGACAATCTATGGTTTTGTAGTACCAAGTCCGTAAACTAAACGTTCGGCTTTTATTTGTCAAGTGTTGGATAGCGTTTGCAAATATATTGGTAAACAAATACATAACGAATATAGATTGATTGATTTTAAGCCATTTGATTCGGGTCTTTAAATCAAAATAGCACCACCCACTATTTTTGGCAAATTCCATATCCCTCATTGGAATTCGAGAGTTTTGGATGAAACTCTTAGTAGGTTATGGGAGACTCACTACTACCAAGCCCACCTCAGAATTATATCATGTTGGCTAGCGTTAATAATAATGAGAGAGTACGCTTACTCATTTGCAACAACCTCTTGCAAGTACCCATCTAGTTTGGCCTCTAGAAAATGATGCCTCAGAATTATATCATGTTGGCGTCATTGTACTTAGTTAAGTCATTCCCACCATGCCTAGTTCGTGTAGGTGTTCAAGCATAGCCTCAGAATTATATCATGTTGGCTAAACTCGTTGCCTACCTCACTTCATCATGTATGTATATAGAACTCCTCCTGAGTGTAAGCACGCACTTTGTACTCCCCCATTATAGGGTGAAGCCGATGTACGAGTCACAAACGATCGGAGCCTACCACGGTGGAAGGCCACGAAAGAGTGTTCTAAGCACTCTCCACTTATCAACTTAATATTGGTTTGGTTGAGGGTTTTAGGTCTCATCACATATCAATATACATTTTAATCTCTATTAAAACAATTTTGGTCCTATTACAACTATTGGTCCATATGATTGTTTTAGTTGTACATAATACTCCCACTATGCTTTTAAAACGGTTTTTAAAGCAAGAGTATATGTTACTACTAACATAAGGTTTGCATTCATTTGATGGACTATATAGTTGCCTTAGGGCCTTAGGATGACTATGAACCTTTGTTTAGATTCAACACGAGCCTTGTGTTGAATCTCGGTCTAGGGATGGAGATTGATTTTAGTTACGCGTTTAATCACATTAAGGCGTGTTGTCTTAGGGGCGTTGGACCCAATTACTTCATTTTCATGCATATCATATAAAGCAAGAAAAAAATACTTCAAAGTAAAGGATGAGCTTATGCTCATTACAACATTTGCATAAAACAAATTACCTTAAAGTAAAGAAGGACTTATGCCCTTTTACAACATTTGATCAAATCAAATTACAACCAAAATCTAATCTACACATTCCCATGGTTCAAACAAATTTGAAACGCCTTTCACATAGCTCAATTATATTAGGCTTAGGTTCATAATCATCCTTTAATTAATTAACGCTTTAACTAATTAATTGAATGCAACATTTTCATTTGGTTTTTGTATCCATAAAATTGATTTAAGTGGAGCTAAACAAAATGAAAATCCAATTCTCATTTAAAGAGACAAAACAATTTTGTTCTCATCCTATTTGGGCCATCATGCAATAACCACAACTTTTTGGGCCATATTGCGAAAACATAAACTTTTGGGGTCACTTTGTAAAAACACAAAAGTCACTACTTCATGTAAATACAACTAGAACCCAAAATTTAAATAAATTCAAAACTTCATTAAAGGAGCAAAACAATTTGTCCTTTAGCGTTTTTAGGCCTTAACGTCAAAACGTAAACTTTCGGGTCAAAGTACAAATACACAAAAGTATCAAAACTTTATGTAATTGCATAAAAGCCCCAAAAATACCCTATTTTATTAGGGTGGCCTGTTTTTAGGGATAAAAAGGAGTGGTGGATGTTTTGATTTATTAGTTTTGTCAAAAACAATCAAGTAGTGCTTTCACCTTTCATAAAAATAATATATGTTTTGATGATTGATATTTCTTTCATCATTTATACAAATATTTAACACTTTAAATACTTTCATAAAAATAATATATGTTTTGATGATTGATGTTTCCATCATCATTTATACAAATATTTAACACTTTAAATACATGATAAATCATTTGAAAAACATATATCATAAACTTTATGAAATAAATCAAAACTTTGAATCAAAACACCAAACCTTTTTGTTCTTGGCAAGAACATCAAGAACAATGAAGAACATCCATGAAAAACCCAAATTTTTCCATGAACTTTTTTTACCCAAAAACATTCCAAAACCATTCTTACTTAAGGGAAATAACATCTAACCAAACTAGGGTACTTAGGGATTCCAAAGAACACATTAAAACACTTTTAACAAGTCAAACAAGAACCCAAAATTCCACCCTTTGGATTTGGCCGAATTTTCCCAAAAGCATGGCACCAAATTTTAGCTCCAATATTCATGCTCATATGAACAACATCTACAACATTTGAGATAGCAAATTTTCCAACAAAATTTACTTTCAAAGAAGCAAGAATAAAGCTTGTAACAATTACAACTTTTAAATCACAAACTTATGAACTACAAAACCCAAAAGGATTCACCAACTACTAGACCTAGGCTCTGATACCACTTGAAGGAATTATTTTGTGAAACATGTTCATTTGAATAACATCTATAGCATGCAATTAACAAATTAAAGGCGGAATCATGCTTGTATGCATTCAAAAACAAAACATTACCCATGAAATTCAAAGCCTAGTAGATTGGTGAACCAATAATCAACTCAAAACAAAGTGAGTTGAAATTAATACCTTTGTAGATTCCTCTTTGCATAAGCAAAGGCTAATCACCCAAAGAGATAGGGGCCTTCATTCCTTGCTTCTTAGATCCATGGATTTGGATGGAAGAATAGGTTTCTCCAAGTTCCCAAAATAGGGAACCTCTAAGTCTCTTCACCAAGGTTTGATTGTAGAAGAAATGAGTGACCTTGGAGTAGTAGGATTGCTAGATGTACCCTCCAAGGTGTTAGCTTCTTTAGAGAGAAAATGGAGAGACAATTCTCACCAATTTTCCCCCAAAATAAACCCTTAATATCACTTAATGAATTTTTAGTTATAAAGTCATTTATATAGTCACTTCTTTAAGTGACCTAAATAACCAAAACCCTAATTCATCACACTATGGCCGGCCATTTAGGGGATTTTGGGCTTTTGGGCTTTAATGAATCTTCATTCATTAAATTGTCATACAACTTAAGTTAATGGGCTTGACGTTCGAAGCCCATTGGGCCTTAAGGTCCAAAACTATCCCGAAGTCTTTAACGAACTTATTCGTTTGATTAATTAACATATTAATTAATCCTTGCCATAAATAAATGATTAAACCATTTAATCATTCTTACTCATTTCCGTTTAATCTTCAATCTCCACCTTTTATGGTGTGCGATCCATTAGGTTCCTTTTAGCGAGGTAGTGGGCGATTAAAACCATTTTACATCGATTGTGAATTGAAACTATTTTCAATTCTCCCTTTAGTGATTACACACGTTTAGGGCTTCCACAAACCATGAGTGACACCTAGCAGCATATCATGGTTACCCAAGCTAATCAGAAGAGGATAGAGAACCTATTCAGTTTGGGATTACAAATGCAATACGGTCCTTCTCTAATCTAATACTCTTGACCACATTGTTTGGTATGATAGTTTATTTATTCATGTCTACTATCCAATGTGATTCGTGTGCTTATATGATTTCCTTGAATGTGATTTGGAACGCATTCCCTAATCTCATTCATACTCTGGCCAGAGATTCCAAATCATATCATAGAGTATTCTCCCTCAACTGTTTGAAGGTTAGAGATCCCTTGTTGCGCATTCACTTGTCTCCATAGCTAAGTGGCTTAACCCCAACGATGCCGTGGACACCCCGAGGGGGTGACTTTGACATAATCAAAGATCAAGGACTTAACCACAAGACAACTGTGATGCCTCAGGTCAAAGGACTACTTTGCATTATCCCAACCATGAGTTCTCATGTGACATGGAATATAAGAACTCTTCGTTGATCACGTTCAGTGAACTCATTCTCTATTGAGCACCTACGTACTTGTCTTGATGTCACACACACCAATGACTCGAGACTAATCACTCTCCCTGAGAGAAGACATAGTACGTACTGATCTTAACGGACTGTCAACGCCCAATTGACAATCCTATGATCAGGAACGTTTAGGATGTGTCTACGAAAGAATGGTCTCATGAATCTAACTTCATTAGATTACATTCTCCCAATCACATATTCCTTGGACTTTATCGTTTAAGCATATAACATTTATATGAGACGGCTCAAACAATAATGTATGCCCTTTATATGTAAAACTAGATTAGTTTAACATGTGAAATGTCCGTAAAGTATCATCACATGATTGGCTTTAGGGCACATTTCCAACATGAGCTCCCAAAAGGCCTCGTGCTAGGTAGAGATGAGAGTATACATATAAGGCTTAGAGGATCCACTCCATTGGGTGATGTGGGATGTAACATATCATCCAATCTGAATCGTTAATTTCTAACCTAGGTTTCCAGAATTAGTTTCAGTCTCACTCTCTCACTCCTACCTCTCCACTATCCGTTCGTCACTCCCTCAACTCCCTCGACTCCGACGACATCCCAGAGAACCCAGCCCATCACCGCCGCCGCGACCAACATAATGGCACCACTACCGCCTATCCAGCCATCCTCTGACCTCGACGATATCCCAAAACCCAGAGAACCCAGGTCCCACAACCTTGATTCTCTCCTCTACGACAACACCACCGTCGTCGCGACCACCATCACCCATCATCGACATCGAGGATACTGCTACCAGCCTAGATTCTTTTACTTTGTCGGCTATCGTAAGTCTACTTCTCCGAATTTTATTTTTGATGATGCGGAGGATCAATAGCATGAATTTTAGATGGGAGTAATTTGATGAATGCATGCATGAACATTTGGGTGAAGGAATTGTGGATTTGTTTGGATGAGAGTGGGATTTGGGATTTGAGATTTCAGATTTGTGTTGGGATTTGGAGTGTTTGGTTATTGATGATGAAACACTAGAAACGAAAAGCTAGGTCAGCTGGTTGGGATTGGGATCGGGATTTCAAACTGAGTAGGCAATTTTGAATTTAATTGGAATTTGGATCAAGAACAAGAACTGCGTTTTTCAGAGTGGGGTTTTTTTTTTCTTTTCTTTTCTTCTAGTTTTTGTTAAAGTTTCGTCCTGTATGCTTATTGTGCTAGGTTGTATATATGTAAATTATGCTTATTTGACTATGTGTGTGTGTTGTGTGTGTATGACGGTTTCTGCCTGATTTCATATTTTAATATGAAGTCTGGCGATTTATATTTTCTGGTGGAACATTTAACTTGAGTTTATAATTTCAATTTTGGTAATTGGAACTAGTTTTATGAAGATGGTCTCTCTAGTGCACAACACTTGTATCAGGATGGCTTTTGTGTATGCCTTTATTGAATATGAATCATCAGTTGGCTTGATGAGTCTGTTTGGTAAATAATTAAAGTATGAATATTGCGTTATAAAATCCAGATTCCAGATGGTTTTACGAGGCCTACTTCATTCAATCAATTTAGATAGTTTTTGGGGCAATATAACACTAGTAGAGAATACCACGTTATCTGCATCTTTTTGACAAGGTTATATATTCTTTCGACATAATTGCCATGCAAACTGATCAATAGCCGCCATAGCATGTGATGAATTCACGTTCGTTACTCTACAAAAGATATGTTGGTTGCCTATTTTGCTTGGAACATATCGTATAACTTTTCAGTTCTTATGCATATGCGTGTATTACATATGCAGATTCTGTTTTGTGGTCCTTAAATGAGGTTGTGCTTTTCAGTCATTAGAATTTAGATCAAATATGGTACAGGAAACTGCAATACATTTTTATTGTTTCTCTCTTGCAGCTGTCTGGAAAAGAGTGGCACCAGATTCTTAAGGTTGGTTTTTGTAAAGTTCAGCATCTCTACCAACTGCAAGTCTACAACATCGTTTCTCTTTAGATGTTGGACGATGGGCCCTGCCCAGCCCGTGCCCACCCCTAATTTAGAGATCAAGTAACGGAACAAAATTTTACAACTATTATAAACGAAAAATCACGATTTAACGGTTACTTTAACTCCGATTTTGATGATTTTTTACAGCTACACTCCTTGACCCTATATGAATTCGATCTTCAATTTAAGATATTTACACGAGTGGATACCATAAAATCTTATATTATACTTGTTGGTACCACACATATTGGGCCTCAGACTTTGACACATTGGGCCTCAACATTTGGGCCTCATTACCCAGCCCATAATTATGTAAAAGGAGGAGCCCCTTATTCTATAAAAGGGGACTCCTCCCCCCTCACAAATCAGACTCTGGGATACCCCAAAACATACAAGTCTCAAACAACTCAGAGACAACACTCTTTTCCTCTGGGGGACTCCCTTTGAGCTTGTAATCCATACATACAGTTATAGAGAAATACAATCAACATTAGTGTGGACGTAGCCCAAACATTGGGGTGAACCATAATAGCTCTTTGTGTTCTTGGGCGTTTGCATGATTCATGATCGGATTTACGTTGTTCCAAGACCTTCTGGTTTTGTGCATCAACATTCGGCGCCGTCTGTGGGAATCGACATGAAAAACTATGTCGGTTCTCTCTCAATTTTTCATCCCAACATCGTGAAACCCTCACAACCACCACTGTCCACCGTGAAATCTACAAAACCCATGATTTCCAACTTTAAGCAACTCATTCTCTCAACTCTCTCTCTCTAACCCCCGGTACTCCTTCCACATTCACCACATCTTCCTTCTTTGTGAAATACAAAGATAGTCCCCTCCCTCTCGACCTTGCCACTGCACAGAGAGCGCAGCAACAACAATGGAGTTATTTTTACTTCTGTTCGGGAACGGTAGCGATGGTGGCACCTTTCGAACTGAGCAAGAACAACAAGGATTTTATCTTAAACTCTCTCTCTGTCACCACCCACATGCATATACACATGCATGATCAGCATCAAACACACAATCTCAACAGATACCAGCTTTCAGAACGAGAGCTAATGGAAGCAAGTTTGTGTTCACTGCAACTCTAGGCTTCTCTGGCTCGCCGGCATTCTACGGCCAAGGCTTCCCCGCCACCACTACTCATGGAGCTGCCCAATGCATGCGAAGGCTCACAGAGACTCATCGCCTTAGTCCAGCCTAGCAACCACCTCGCCGCGAGCTTGGACAAGGACGATAGAGACATGGCGACGAGGGAGGCGAAAAAGGATATTGGTTTGGATCCTAAGCTTGTCAATGTTGTGACAGTTCTTGAACCATTCTTATCGAAGGTGCGGAACAAGTACAACTTGGGGCAGCCTCAGCTGTATAAGGAGGTGAACAGAGAAGATCCCAAAGCTATGCTTGATGGCGCCACCGTCGCTGGCCTCGTCGAGATCTTGCGCCAATTGGGGGAAACCCTCTGAAACTGCCGCATATCACCACTTTTAGTCCAACCCATGGAAAACCATAGAAGAAGATAAGTCTTCCTCTAAGTCATAATCATTTTATTATTATTTTATTGTATTATTGTTGTCTCTTTCCGCCATATATGAAAATAGAAAGACCAATATATATATTATAATAACATGAAGAGATCATAATATATTTTATGATGCTTATTAGAAGGTCATTTGTCGGCCACCTCAGGGTAGTATATTATAACTTTAATCATTCATTTTTTCCACAAACATAATCATGATGCATCATGATGCTCCTGCTTTTTGCTTTGCCTTTTTTACCAAACCCAAAGCCACTCACGTGGCATTCCAATGGGAAACCAAAAAAAAAGGCCAAAGAGGAAAAAATCCCAAGCAAACATGTCTTCCATAATTTAGCCGAAAGTGCACCACATTATTTTGCCACTATATACAAATCATTTACCGCACAATAAATTTTTTATGTGTAGTGGGCACAAACTTTGTCAACTTGATTTATTCATTATACGGTCATACTTTTGTCATTTATTGTCAGGAATTATTGAGCAACTAGATCCACTGATCAACATTGTTGTTAATTAAAGAAGTCTACCAACTTATAGACTGATGAGCCACATGCTCATGGTGATCTCTTGTCCGACTGGACACTCACTTGCTCGGACATTCGCTTATTGGGATACCTATGTGCTTGGACCCAACTCGATGACCCTACAGATAGCCCCAACTCGATGACCCTACGTATGGCCCTGACTCAAAGACCCGACTTCGAAATTATTCAGCAGCGTGCCATTATTATCACCAACCAAGTGATCAAAAGTACAACCGGTCCTCTAAAAAATCATACATGAGCATCACTCATGACAATCAGCATCATACATGAGCATCACTCATATCAATCATACATAAACATTCATAAGCATCACTCATGTCAATCATGCATAAACATTCATGAGCATCACTCATGTCAATCAACATAAACATTCATGAGCATCACTCATGTCAATCAGCTTCGAAAGCTTCATTTACAGAGCTCCAGCTTCGAAAGCTCCAGCTTTGAAAGCTTCATTTAAAAAGCTCTAGCTTCGAAAGCTTCATTTACAAAAGCTCTAACTTCAAAAGCTTCATTTACAAAGCTTCAACTTCAAAGCTTCATTTACAAAAGCTCCAGCTTCAAAGCTTCACTTTCAAAGCCTCACCTATAAAACTTCACTTTCAAAGCTTCACCTACAAAGCTTCGGTGCATGGTATACAAAGACCGCCTCCAAACAACCGCCACTTCGGCCTATACATGGATTGAATTTGAAGTCTCCAGCCAACAGACTCTATTGACCGAAAATTTGGGGGACTACACTATGTACCATATATTGGGCTTCCGCAACTGGGTCTCATGAAAAATACTTGAGGGACTTAGCCCATTATTTATGTATTGAGGAGCGAACCCTTATTCTATAAAAGGGACTCCCTCACTTTCATTAGAGAGCACCCATTATTCATGTATTAAGGAGCGAACCCTTATTTTATAAAAGGGACTCCCTCACCTTCATTAGAAAGACTTTTAGCCCATCACTTATGTATTGAGGAGCGAGCCCTTATTCTATAAAAGGGACTCCATCACCATCATTAAAGAGCATCGTCGCCTGCTGAGCAACCGCCTCGCCGTGAGCATCAACTCTAGCCTATTATTTATGTACTGAGGAGCGAACCCTTATTCTATAAAAGGGACTTCCTCACTTTCATTAGAGAGCACCCATTATTCATGTATTGAGGAGCAAACCTTTATTTTATAAAAGGGATTCCCTCACCTTCATTAGAGAGAGACTCTTAGCCCATCACTTATGTATTGAGGAACGAACCCTTATTCTATAAAAGGGACTCCCTCACCTTCATTAGAAAGCATCGCCGCCAGCTGAGCAACCGCCATCACTCTTAACCAATCACTTATGTATTGAGGAGTGAGCCTTTATTCTATAAAAGGGACTCCCTCACCATCATTAGAGAGCATCGCCGCCTGTTGAGCAACCACCTCGCCGCCTGCTGAGCAACCGCCTCGCCGTAAGCATCAACTTTAGCCCATTATTTATGTATTGAGGAGCGATCCCTTATTCTATAAAATGGACTCCCTTACCTTTAACGCCACAAGCCGAGCCAACCAAGGCAACATGAGCCACAAGCCGAACAACCTCGCAACATGTGCTACTTTTAGTTGAGCATCATTTCACATTGAGCACCGCCTCATATCGAGTATCAGTTCTAGACAACATCTAGTTACTTCGGCCCACACATGGACTGAATTTCAAGTGTCCAGCCAAAAGACTCTCTTGACTGAAAACTTGGGGACTACTGTTTGTACCATACTTAGGGCCTCCGTATTTAGACCTCGTATAAATACTCATGGGACTCAAATGTAATTATGTAATAAATGAAGGGGCAAATATGTAATAAGTGAGGAGCCTTTATTCTATAAAAGGACTCATCACTCTCCTCATTGGAGGGGGTGAAAGTTTTAGGCCATGGGAAGAGAGCACACATAAAATAGGCTAGAGAGCACATTGCCTCTAGCCTTCTTGTATATTCACCATTCAAAGTGAAACAATATCAACATCAGTGTGGACGTAGCCCAAACATTGGGGTGAACCACGATACATCTTGTGTTTTTTACTTTCTTAGAGATTCACAGTCGGATTTAGGTTGTTCCAAGACCCCTCTGGTTTTGTGCATCAACACAAGTCTCAAACAACTCAGAGACAACACTCTTTTCCTCAGGGGGACTCCCTTTGAGCTTGTAATCCATACATACAGTTACAGAGAAATACAATCAACATCAGTATGTTCTTGGGCGTTTGCATGATTCACGGTCGGATTTATGTTGTTCCAAGACCTTCCAGTTTTGTGCATCAACAATACTTAATGAAAGTATGAATAAACTCTTAAGTGTTAGTGAATCTATCGTTTTGATGAGATACGCATTCTACGAAACTAATTTCAACGATCCAACCATCAAACTTGTTTATATATGCTTCAAGATCGCATACGCCAAAAATTGCAAAAAAAGAAACATTCAGAGATCAAGTAATGAGACAAAACTTTTCAACGGTTATCAACGAAAAATCATGATTAAATGGTTATTTTAACTCCAATTTTAATGATTTTTTTACAGCTACACTCCTTGACCTTATACGAATACAATGAATGAACTCGATCTTCAATTTAAAATATTTACACTAGTGGATACCACAAAATATTATGTTATACTTAATGAAAGTATGAATAAACTTTTAAGTGTTAGTGAATCTATTGTTTTGATGAGATACGCATTCTACGAAACTAGTTTCAAAGATCCAACCGTCAAACATGTTTGTATAATACTTTGAGATTGCGTAGGCCAAAAACTGCAAAAAAACAAACATTTAAAGATCAAGTAATGAGACAAAACTTTTCGACAGTTATCAACGAAAAATCACGATTTAGCGGTTATTTTAACTCCGATTTTGATTATTTTTTACAGTTACACTCTTTGACCCTATATGAAATGAATGAACTCGATCTTCAATTTAAAATATTTACACTAGTGGATACCAAAAAATCTTATGTTATACTTAATGAAAGTATGAATAAACTCTTAAGTGTTAGTGAATATATCGTTTTGATGGAATACGCATTCTACAAAACTAATTTCAACGATCCAACCGTCAAACTTGTTTGTATATACTTTAAGATCATATATGCTATAAATCGTAAAAAATAAACATTTAGAGATCAAGTAATCGGACAAAACTTTTCGACGGTTATCAATGAAAAATCACTATTTAACGGTTATTTTAACTCTGATTTTGATGATTTTTTTACAGGTACACTACTTGACTTTATAGGAATACAATGAATGAACTCGATCTTCAATTTAAAATATTACATTAGTGGATACCACAAAATCTTATGTTATACTTAATGAAAATATGAATAAACTCTTAAGGCCTCGTTTGGCAGCTCGGACTGTACTGACTATTTCCGTCGGATAGGATAAATAGCCACCGGATAGTACTGACTAAATTAATCGGGCGTTTGGTGCAGTATCGGACTAATGACTGTATTATTTATACTGTGTTTGGTACTGAACCGGATAGGATAAGGGAAAAAATAAATTTGACAAATCTTTGTTTGTTTATCGAACTTTTCTCATATTTATACTTATTGAAAACCACACAAATTTTCAAATAACAAAGAAAAATAGTAAATTCCATACATCAAATTCAAAATATTTTCCAATTGTGATGGAAGGTTCACAAAAAACAACTACAGTCTTTACGTTATATAGATTAACCCAACCACATATCCAAGTTCATATAATATACAAATGTAAGTTAGTTTCAGTAAGAAACAGTTTGTCCAGATAGCCAAAATATATGCATGCTGCTGCTTTGCTTTCAATAAGAAGCAATTTGTCCACCAAACAATTGTTTCCTGCAATCATAAAGGCCAGATGCATTAATGTCGCAAACACTAAGCCCAAACAACCAATAAGAGAAATTGAACCAACAAAACCAAGACAACCCCACTAAAAATCTGATAAATGCAATGAATAAAATAACTAAAAAAGCTTAAAAGAAACAAGATTTGAAAGCCTAACCAGAAGGAAGAAGGCCTTCTATTTTAAGACAGAAATATTGCTCACCAAACAATTGCATTGTATCTGTACAAAACTAATAGCCAACAAATCTGTACAAAACTAATAGCCAACACTCCCAACTTCAAACAGTCTGAAAATTGCTTCTCAAGCGTTCCAAAGTAGCTCATTGGGGCAATTGCCTAAAACTGATCCCTTTCAAAGTTGAAGGAATTTATAAGCTCCACGAAGATAAGCATTGAAGGGCAACTGACAACTAAGGCTCCCAGAAGCACTTCCAATGCTTCTCCAAACCCTTGTACCAATGGTGTATATCTCAGCTTCATATATAGCTGCATTTATCATTCCTGATGGATTCACTCAATGGAACAAACTTTTGCAACACCTTATACTCATTAATCCCAACACTAAATCCAAGTCCAACGGATGTAAAATTAGGCCTAGCCCTATCGCTCCGTGGCACGGTGATGAACTCATCCAAAATTGGATTGCAGACATACAAAAGGTCCCCTCTTGGGGTCCGGACAAGCAAACTAAACCATTGCAAAAGTTTATCAAATTAAATTCAGAAATGGGCATGCTAAATTTGGGAGTAAACCTTAGTTTTTGTGTAGCGAAAGCGAGAACCGAAGGATTCCTCAATCTGGGTAAAATCGAGCCTCCTTGTTATGCTTTTGGGACGGAAAGTCTTGATCAGTATGCCAATGGGGGATCGTGAAGTGCAAAGAAGGGAAAATTGAGGATCCAAAATTAGAGTAAACCAGGATTGTATCTGTACAAAACTAATAGCCAACAAATCTAGAAACCCTAATTTGCCCCCAATAAACCCTAATTCGAACCCCAACAAACCCTCATTCGACCCCAACAACAAACCCTAAATTCAAAAATTCTAATTAAAACACAAAATTACATAATCAATTGCATAATTACAGAGAAAACAATAACTAAATTCAAACAATTGAAACAAAATTGCAAGAAAAATAGAAGGAGGGGGAATAACAGAGGGAGGGGCGGAACCTGGGAAGAAGAAGAAGAATGAGAAGACAAACCTGGGAGGGTGCGTCTGGAGATGACTGGTGCGGCTGGAGAGGAAGGAGAGAGCGAGAGATTTTCTTGTACCGTCTGGAGAGGAAGAGAGAGAGAGAGTGCGTTTTCAGGGGGGATAAGAGAGAGCGGGTGCATGAAACCGACTAAATTGTACCGTGTTTTTAGGGAGGATAAGGAAACGGGTGCTTACCGTATAAAGTAAGTGGGCCTGGATTATTTAATCCGGTGGCTATCTAATACGAATGGACACTAAACACCGTACTCCGTATTATTAATCCTATCCGGTGTACCAAACATGGCCTAAGTGTTAGTGAATCTATTGTTTTAATGGGATACGCATTCAACGAAACTAGTTTCAACGATCCAACTGTCAAACATGTTTGTATATACTTCGAGATTGCATATACGCCAAAAATTGCAAAAAACAAACATTCATAGATTAAGTAACGAGACAAAAAATTTCAACGGTTATCAACGAAAAATCACGATTTAACGGTTATTTTAACTCCGATTTTGATGATTTTTTACAGTTACACTCCTTGACCCTATATGAATACAATGAATAAATTTGATCTTCAATTTAAAATATTTACACTAGTGAATACCACAAAATCTTATGTTATACTTAATGAAAGTATAAATAAACTCTAAGTGTTAGTGAATCTATCGTTTGGATGAGATACGCATTCTACGAAACTAATTTCAATGATCCAACCGTCAAACTTGCTTGTATATGCTTCAAGATTGCATACGCCAAAAATCGCAAAAAAAAAAAAGAAAAAGATTTAGAGATCAAGTAACGGGATAAAACTTCTCAATGATTATCAACGAAAAATCACAATTTAACGTTTATTTTAATTTCAATTTTGATAATTTTTTACAGCTACACTCCTTGACCCTATATGAATACAATGAATGAATTCAATCTTCAATTTAAAATATTTACACTGGTGGATACCACATAATCTTATATCATGATGATCGATGAAAATTGAGGATTTTGTAAAAGGAAGAACATGCAAGCTTTGAGTTCCATTGGCAAGGTTTAAACTTTTGAGAAAGGTTTCATAACCTTGAAAACAAAAACTCTTTCATTTTGCATATCCTTGCACATTTACTATTTTGTAATAGACTAGTAGTGTGTGGATGTTTGTTTATTTGGCTCTTATTTTTTAATATAGATGTAGTACTTAAACGACAAATGTGTTTTAATGTTTTGAAGTAATATTTATGTGGCAATGTGTGGTATGTGCAAATTTAAGAAAAAAAATATATTTTTCTTAATGGGTCATAACGGGTTGAGTCACTTTACTCGTTTGGTAAATTGACCCGACTTGTTAAGGACTCGTTACGATAACGGGTGTGACACGATACGATCCGTTAAGATGACAAGTGTTACATGAAAATGACATAAACACGATAAATAAGACCCGTTTGCCAGGCCTAGCGTGAAACACATCAGGCGGCTTTCACAAAAATCAATGTCTCCCTTACAACCCCACCAGTCTTTGTACTGCCTCGGCATGGTAAACCTCTTAAGCTGTACATTTTAGCAGACGAAGAGTCCATCGGTTGCCTCCTTGCACAAGACAACGATATCAGGAGTGAACATGCCATCTTTTATCTTAGTGAAATCATTACTCACCTGAAATCAATTATTCAGCAGTCGAAAAACTCTTCCTGGCTTTGTTTTTTGCTGCGTCTAAATTACGGCATTACATGCTCCATTTCATCACTCATGTCATTGTCCAGACCGCTGTTGTTCAGTATATGCTCACTTGGCCAATGGTCAAAGGCCGAATTGGGAAATGGACAATGGCACTGTCTGAATTCAGCTTGCAATACGTGTCATAAAAGCCGTCAAAGGACAAGCATTAACTGATTTCTTATTTCAATTCTCCATATGGTTTCGGGGGCAGTGATGTCGAAATCGGCATGATGGAAACACGTGATAATTATTGGACGATGTATTTTGATGGATCTAGTACTTCAGCATCGACTAGTGTTGGAATCGTCATTCAATCCCCAAATCAACACTGTTGGTATTTTTCTCTCAAGCTCGATTTCGATTGTATGAATAATTAGGCCGAATACGAAGCCCTTATCATCGACCTCTACGTCCTTCATAACTTGAGGGCAGCCCGTGTACTCATCCTTAATGATTTGGAACTTGTGATTAACCAACTCAATAGATTTTTTCGTTGCATAAGTTACACTCTGGCACCCTATCACATGGTTACCAGCTATTTAGCCAAGTCGTTTGACAGTATCACGTTCGAACACATCTCCCGCATTCGAAACACTAACGCAAATGAACTGGCCCAACTAGCCTTCAGAGCACAACTCATAGGGGGCAAACTAGGCCAGGTAATACTAATAGTACAATGACGACACCCGGCCCTGGTTAATCATCAAGTTCTCGAACGTGATCACATGATCCGTACATAAGTCATGTCCCTACCTTCATTGTTGGAACGAGTGGAACCTGTAGGTATTTGCACTGTCGAGACATTACTAGATGATTGGAGAAGGACAATTTTGCAATACCTTGATAACCCCATGGGCAAACACGACCGCAAGACAAGGGTACATGCCACAAATTATGTAATATATCAAAGTGGGTTGTACTGAAAGAGTGAGGACGACCTGTTATTATTATGTCTCAGCCAAGAAGAAGCAACCCAAGCGATTTCAGAGGTACATAAAGGAATATGCGGAACGTTGATTTAGACAAAAAAATGGGCTGGTTACTTTGTTGACACAAATATTTCTGGCCGAGTATGTTGAAAGATTGCATCGTGTACAAGCAAAGTTGTGTACAATGTCAAATACATGGGCCTATGTAAAAAGTCTCAGCCGAATTACTTCACTCGATCACCAAATCATGGTCGTTCAGAGGATGGGCTATGGATGTAATCGGTAAGATCACGCCATCTTCTGGATCAGCGAAACATGCATGGATACTCGTAGCAACCGATGATTTCACTAAATGGGTTGAGGCAAAGTCATACTCCGAGTTAACCTCGAAAGAGGTTTGTAAGTACAAAGGAAAATATTATGACAATATTTGGCATACCATAAACAATTATAACAGACAATGGCACGATTTTCACAGCCGACCTATTTAAAGAATACACGGCAAGTTTAAAAATTCGGCTAGAATAGTCCATGCCTTACTACCCACAGGCAAACGGACAGGCCAAAGCAAGTAATAAGGTCTTAATTGGTATCCTCGAAAAAATGATTCAAGAGAATCTTGGGATGTGACATTTAAAGTTAAACGAGGCATTATGAGCGTATCGAACTTCACTCCGATCAGCAACAGGGACGTCCCTATATGCTTTGACTTATGGGCATGACACGATGCTACCAGTCGAGCTAATTATAAACTTGTTATGAGTAATCGAACAAAGCAGTTTGTTAAGTGCCGAGCATAATCAACCCATGAGGCAGGAGTTAGAAGACTTGGAGTAAGTTCGAATTGATGCCAATAATTTGTTGGTGGCATAGAAAAAGATTACCGAGCGAGCTTATAATTGACGAGTTAGACAAAATACGTTCGGTGAAGGTGAGCTAGTTTGGCAAACTGTGTTGCCGGTAAGAATTAAAGATCATAAATTCAGGAAATGGTCGTCAAATTGGGAATGACTGTTTGTCGTTCATAAAGTTCTCGACAATGGGGCATATCACCTTAAAGATCGAATCGGTCTAATTGATAAACTACCAATCAATGGGAAAATTTTAAAGAAATATTATCCAGTCACTTGGGAGATGCGAGAATGAAAGTGTCGTTTCATTAATTTTGCAAAAAGGCGTACAAATGAGAATTACAAAAAGAATCCAACAGCCGGTTACTAAGACCAAAATCCTAAATGGTCGAATGAATGAAGGCTTTGAGGGCGGCTTTCAATTCTAATCACCTTACTTCATCCGTTATGATTTCGGATTGTCTTGTTCGTTTATCAAGTTGCAGTTGTTGTATCCACTTTGAGTCGGCTGCGTGGTCTATCAGCTCTAAAGCAACGGTCGACCTTTGATGCTGGAGTTCGATAATTTGACAATCGAGGTCAGCTGATCGCGTCTTATTTTCTTTTATGGCCTTAACTTTCGGTCAGCTAGCTTCATGAGCGACCTTTGCAGCCTTAAGTCGTCCTCGGCTTGGAGAACCATTTCAAAAGTGGCAAAGTATTACCGAGTCCGCTCGAGGATATTGGATAAGTGGATAACACTTTCGATGCTCAATAAGCCGCCGGCTGCAAGATCGTTCAGGCATTTTCCTACAAAATCGAGGCTTTTACATTGAAAGACTTGAGAGGTTGAAAGGGATAGGAGTTCCTGCAACTTAACGAAGGCATCAGATTCAACCGCAGTCGCGAAAGGCTCGATTGACGCCGCAGAAGGCCCTGCTACTCTAGAAGAACTCAAGAGGATAACGTCTAGCACGACTTCCCATGAAGGCTGCACAAAGAAAAATTTAGTAAAGAAGAATCCTAAAGAATATCAGATAATGAAGTCGTGATAGACATACAGAGATGAGACTTCGAACATGTCTGCTGGTTCGTTGCTTGAACCTAAAAAACTTAGTGGCTGAGCCAGTGTTTAAAAGAGCCTCTTAATTCACGCAGCCAATAGAGGCTATCTACATTCGATGGCCACTGAGATGGCCAAAAAATATAAATAACACCATTCAACGTGTAAAATTATCGGTGAAATGAACGATCAGGCACCTGGCATTTTAATGTTTATTCTTGGTTCAGAATTCAAAAGTTAGGAATTGAAAATGGGACATAGGGACGATTCTTACAAAGGTTGAAATGACATTCTGGGGAGAGATGTTGAGATTCTGGTCTTGGGGATGAATCGACTTCTCAGCTTTCACCTTTGGCTCGATAGGGAATGCCACTTCACGCCTTGAACCTGCTTCAGCTGCAGGAACGTCGGCTTAATTCGTTGCTTCGACCACTGACTGAGGATTGGTGGATGGCAGTTTGGGTGGTTGAGGCTCCTCATCAACCGAAGTCCTTCGCTCTCGTGCTCCTATGAAAAATGATTAATCATTAGACAATAAGCTTTAGGTAGAAGAACATTATAAAATTGTATACCTTTTCTTCCAAGATGACTGTTAGAGCTTTCTTTGGATTAGGAGGATATTCTTCTTAGCTGCGAGAGTCACCTCCTCCGGGGTGGCGACTGTTGGGATAACTTTGGCGTGAGCAGCGACCAGTGTTGAAGTTACAGGCTGTTCGATAGCCAGATTGGTAACCGGCTCAATCATCGGGTCTCGTTGCACCACGACCGAGACCTGGACGATAAGAGGAGAGAGAGAAACGCTATAAGCAGTTGCTTCCATGGTTTAACTGGAGATAACATGAATTTCCCGCTCTCCTTTCATAGCCAATTTCTTGACACATTTTTTAGACTAGGGAGCGTCTCATGTCGTTTCAACTTCTGGGTGGGGTCGTTTGCTCGACAAAGTCAACATAGTAGCTGCCACCTTTTTAGGAGGGGCAAGTTTCTTCTTAGCCGTAGCCATCATAACCACTTCGGCCCTCTTTATGGTATGACCACCTAGAAACACTGAGATTAAGTCAAAATAAAGCTCCAAGGAAATAGGTAAACAAGGAAAGTAAAGGGTATATACCTTGGGTCTTTTCTTTGGGTTTTGGAGCGAAAGTCTTTTTGGGGCAGTCGCCGAAACGTTTTTGTGAAATTTCCTCAACAGAAGTTCTGAAGAAATCCTTGGTATAGGTGTCTCACCAATCGGTAAAGATACTAGCACATCAGGATTCTGGAGTTTTTGGCCGAAGACAGAATTTGGCGCACCGTTCCTTAAATTCCTTCTCAGCCACTTCACACTCCCTCTTTAAGGAGCCGGAGAAGCGTTATTGGCTCAAGAGGGAGAGAGAAGTAAGGAGTGGCAAAGGGCATCCTTGAAGATAGCCCAGTTGATGAGCCAGGAAGTTAGGGTGATAGATTTCCCAACCCCCTCGTCGAGCCTCACAACCATAGGTCAGGTTGCGAATGATGATGAATGACCCTCAGAATGCTCGGAGAGCTTCCTCAGCCGCTTCCCATGCCGATGTTGGAAGAATGATAGAAAATGGTTACGTCCAGCGATGGCATATCTAGAAATCGTCGTCCGACAGGTCTTTTAGGCTAAAGAAATATTTAAAGATCTCTTCGGTCAAGTGGGAATAAATGGGTCGTGAGGCCAGCTTGAGACCCATGGCTTCGGAAGAATTAAAAATTGCGAGGTTTGGCTGTAGTTCCAAGAAATAAACTTGCAACCAGAGTTGAAAAACCCAGATCAGGCCGTTTTGGTGGAGGTCGATTTTCCCCACTGTAATCTCAACCAAGCACCTAGTAAGGTTGGCAAGAATAGTCGGACTAAGAGCCAGGACAAGACCGTTCTCCAGGGCTTTAATGATAGACATATTCTCAGCCGGGCACTTATTCGACTTGGCACAAAATATGTATTTATTATTATACGAGTAGAACAAGAAGGCTCTATGTTCACCCTTCTTAAGATCTTCTCTTTCCGAGCTGGCGAAGTGGTTGATTAAGGTGTTGTAGTTTAAGAAGTTCTTGTATAGCTTCTGCCCAGCTTCTTTAGGCAGTTTTGGTCTCCCTTTGTCAGGGCTTCGATGGCGCGGTCCTCGAATATACTCTTCAGGTCCAGGTCGAACTAATATCCGGAAAGAGAATTGTCGACTGGAGGTTGGTAAGAGATGTGCTAAGTATGGCTTTGATGTCCATCACTGTTGGCCCGAGGGGCCGAGGGGAATGACCATCGAATTGGTAGCCGAGCACTAGAAGCTTAGAGCAGCCATCACGAGCTCTCAATGCAAGCTCATCTCGATGGTCGAGAGTTTAATGGCATAAAAAATGTCGAGAACCCTCCATTTGTCGTCGAAATGTGAGTCTATTCGAGTAACCTAGGCAGCCCAGGCCGTAGTGGTCGAGGGCCAAACGCCTTAGGGTTTGGCCAATTCCCATTTCGACCAGTCATACCCTTGGAATAAGGGTTTTAGGCAATGTTCCTTAAGTATTTCGGTGATTGCCTCTAGAACGTCATCCTTGAACAATGGCCAATGGTTTGGTGGGAGGCGTTTGGCCCATCCTCAGATCGAATGGTTTTTATTGTGTTTCGGTTGGTGATGTTTTGACATTTGTTGCATTCTTCGACCAACTTGGTGATGAAAGCATTGGTGGCCATTGGAGAAGATGAAGGTTTTTTGGGTTTCAAAGAAAGGCTGGTTTTTTGGGTTTGAGAGCAAATGGCGAAGAAATTTGAGAGTTTTGAAAGCGTAAAAGTCTGAATGAAGAAAGTTAGGTATTTATAGATGTTTTGGGAGGAAGATTGACAGTTTAGGGGGATAAAATCGAGTGAAGGGTTTTGATAATCATGACGGATTTTTAAAGAATCCATATGAAGGGACTGAGAAGCTCGTGGATCAAGGATAAATATTTACGTGTGACGGCATATTTAATGGTGAGGAGACGTTTAGATAGTTGCACGATTCAAATGTCATTATTAAAGACTAACAAATGAGCTGAGAAATGGCCACGTGGCAGAGCATCTGAAAAAATTAAGATCATGTAATCGTGCCTCGTAAATACACCTGATTGGATGGTATATTCGAGACTTTTCAAAGATATACCAAGGGTTTGATTCGCTTTTTCAAGGTCGAGGTTTGGCCACGAGTTTTTAGGTCGAAGACCTCAAAAGCAAGGGGCTATGTTTGGACCCAATGTTGTTTATTTAAAATGTTGTCATGGGCCGGCCCTGTCAAGGTTAGCCAAGTCCTGCTACGAAGAGGTGTGTTTCGGATAAAGGTGAAGTAGTCAAATCCTGGTATAATAAGGAGTCTCAAAGCTGAAGTACTTGGGGTTAGGAGATGAACCTGGCTGGTTTGAGGATTTGGTTCAAAGTCCTATGTAGATTAGGATTGGTCGAAGTTTAATCAGATTGGGTTAAGGAGTTCTAATCTTAATACATCTCTAGCTCGGCCATGATGGAGGTGTTCATTGTTATAAATACAGAGTCACAGGCAACATTTTAGGCCATTTCAATTCAACACACAAATTGCCATATGTAAACTCTCGCTTTGCGCAAAACCTCTCAACAACCTTGAGATTTTTATTTTCTTTTTCCCGCTGACACATCTTTAGTTTGGATAAACAACACTGTGAAGGCAACCAACGACATCTTCCGTTTGGATAAACAACATTGGAGCTGTAGAATCAATCGACCGAGGAGCACCTTCAGTTTGGATAAACAACACTGCTTCGAGACTAACTGGTTACCTATCCAAGTCTCGGTCAAGAAGGATTTTCGAGTCCTTATTGGCAAAGGTCATCTCATTAGCCTTCTCGGCGAAGTGAGGTGTTACAGATTATTAGGCTTGGCACGTTGAACGCCGAGTTGTTTTATGATTGGATATTCATAAGTAAGTTTTAGAGTTCGGCATTCTGACGACCGAACCACATTTACCATCTAGACATACAGGTATTTCGAGTACTTGTGTCCGTATAGTTTGGTGCCAGTTCGACGTGCTTATACTCTTACAAATATAATCACCGTGACCGAACTTGGCTTCGACGATTCGTGAACTTCGCAAGACTAGCAGCCTTGTCTTCATGCTTTAAAACCTGAAGGCCGAGACGTGTTCTTTCCTCAACCGCAGTCGTAAGATCAAAAAGTTAGTAGCGCGCCCAATGCGACATCAACACATTTTACTCCCCGGCCTAACTCGACCAACGAGTTGGCACGCCTCGCACATAACCGAATGACGTAGTTAGCTTATTAATTACTCGGCCTGCGCACCACGTAGGCTTGGCAGTTTTTAGGGTCAACAATAAATTAACGTAAAATACAGTTTAGTAAAGAACAATCAATCTTTGCACGTTATGAAAAAAAAAAATCAGTCTTTATACTTTTCAACCTTTTTAGGCCATCTCGAGTAGAAAAAGGCTAAACATATATAGCCCGTCCACAATTATAGCCCTGCAAAAAAATATTTTTAAATGAATGATGTCAGGCCAAATTCATATATCATCTCCAACCGAAAGGGGCTAAATATAGACCCCTCAATAATTTATTAGCTTTAATTTTATATTTTAAATTTATTGGTTAATTTAATTAAACTACCATTGAATGCTCTCAAATCTAGCCGTTGAATTTGAATTAATTATTGTAACTGATGAGCTGGGCCCTAGAAAATGGGCTAAAAGGAAGGCTACATTTGGCTAGCCTGAGGCCCATTTGGAAAAATAATAGCATGATTGGCTCCATATAATGCAAATCAGGCCATTTTTGGCTTTTCGATCTTTAGCCATCTCCATTGGAGATGGCCTTAGCATATATAACTCTATCATGAGAAGATTTGCAGCTGCCAATTGAAATACCAAAAAGAGCTCAATATAGGAGTTGTAACACACCCTCATGCAAATATATCAACTATTATGCAGGATTACACTTCATGGGATTTGTCCACAAATTTCATTTAGCAATGGCTTCGGCCTTAATTGTACAAAAATAAGAAAATCCACTATAGTGTGGGTTTATTGGATTTACCTACCGACAACACATGATTACCCGGCAAAAACTTTATTTAACAATGGCCTTAATTTTCACATTTACAAAATTTAAAAAAAAAAATCAAATCAACTAACTATAATGTGGCTTCGACCTTAACTAGTGTGGCTTCATGAGATCTACCTACTCACAACACCAAATTATCCTTCATAGGATTTACTGTCAACAACTTCTTCAAACCTCATCTTTTTAAGAAAACAATAACCGAACTTACAACAAATACAGGAAGCCACATTGTGTATATATATATATATATTGAGAGAGAGAGAGAGAGAGAGAGAGAGAGAGAGAGAAACTGAAGAACTAGAGAAAGAAACTGAGGTGGAAAATAAAGAAGAATGAATGTGCTTTTTTGTATTGATTGAATGATTGTTTATTACAATAGTTAGCTCATAAGCTATTTATACAAACAAACTAGTTAATCACTTTTAACTATACTAATCCAATGCAAAAGATAGTGCCACATGTTACTAAATCAAACACATTACAAAGTGACACGTCACTTAATATGACATATTAATGTGAATTCCAAGGGTTATTTTTGTATATTATGAATTATATTGTCGATTGTGAAGTGAATTTAGTCAAACCCTAGATTCAGTAAATCTTAATCAAACAGTGAATGGTCTAGCAAAAGATGGAGGAATCGTACTTTGTATATATGCATTTGGAACATGAAAACATAGACCACGAAACTACCAAACCCCAGCAGATTACGTATATATTGAGTTGTTGGATTGACTTGTTCATAGTAGGTCAAAATTTAAAGAAATATGAATCCTCCCACAAATTACCTTGAACATTGTTTAGTACAAATAGTGTTAGTGTTACTAGCTACTTCAACTAGCATAAGGACTAGTAGTTGTTTGCTTTCAAAAACATCATGTAATTATCATATTCCGATTCACCCTTTCTATTAAAAAAATGGTAGCTAAATGGCTGAGATATTTGTAAGGATTCTCTTCGATTAAGCCAAGTTATCCAAACAAAACCCAGTTTGGCCCCTTCCCACAATACAGCAAGTCATAGTTGAACATACATACGTGAATGATTTGTCGAAGAAACTCATGTGTCAAATTGTGATTATAGACAATACGAATGAAAGAATGATTACTTTTGAATAAAGATGTCAAGTATGTAATATCCATTTAAACAACAGAGATTCAAAAAAGAAGAAATTCTATCATATATGTGTGTATAAAGAAAAACTTTTGAATTGCACATTTTCTTTTCGAGGTTGAAATTGTATCTCCGTAGCTCAGAGGCATGTAAATACAGATGTAAAATTACATTAAGGTCTGACAATTGGATGCTCTCTCTTTTCTGTTTCTTTGATCAGCAATCTAGGCTCTCATTTACTGTTTTATGCCAACTATTATCCAACCCAAAAGGCTTTGAACATGTTTATATTTATATTATACTCATGGGCTTGACGCGTTTATGAAAGGTTGCCCCTCTAGTCTTGTTTCAACAAGGCTCTGAATATCGGGCCCAAAAATTAACCTTTGCAAAATTAAATTTTTAGATTCGGTAGCATATAGAGCTCATGAAATCTTTAGTGAATGCTCGAGGCGAAATTTTTGTGAAATAGAGTTTACCTAACAATCACATTTCTTTTGGGACATTAGAAATGACTATCTCATGCCATATGTGTATTTATATAAAAGTAAAATACAAGAAAACGACTTCATGTCTAATCAACTAAATGCTAAAATCTATTTCATGTATTAAGATCTAATACACAAACTGTTTTCAAACTAGTTTTATCACTATAAATCTTAGTGCATTTGTAGACTGTACTCACCAACTCATTGTTACTTAAGTTTCTTCTGTCACATACTTTTACTTTGTAAATATTGGAGGAAACTAAAGGACTAATTTCCCGTACCATCAAATTTGGTCGCAAGTACAAGCATGTCTTCTTGTCCATTCTCATTAGATGATTCGGCTGCAAGTCAAAATCGTACTCCTCCTCTATTTTTGACAGATGATTCACTTGCAAGTAGAAGTTCTTCTCCGTATCCATCCTCACCATCAAGTTCTCCTTCTGGAGTGATGTCACCCCTTGCTTTGACAATTAAACTTATTACTCACAAATTAAAAAAATTTATGGACCCTACTTGGTGCCTAGTGACTCCCCTAAATTGATGGGAATCTCATAGTTTGGACCTAACTTGATGGGAAACCCATAGTTAGGACCTAAATTGATGGGAATAATTTGAACAAATTTAAGTTCAAAAAATAAGTCTTACTATAGATTCGGACATAGGCCTAAGCTGGTATTTTAGTGCTTATCATTTCTTAGTACAACTGCAATTATAAAGAGAAGCAAATATACATGGAAATGTAACTGTTGGATTTATCCAATATAATCAACCTTTAAGTGGTCTACTACATGTAATAAGAATGTAGGAGACTAATGTTATTGTGATTTGATCTTTTAAAGATATCAATCCTATATAAGGTGTCTTATATTGGAAATAGGATTGATGAAATCCTTAATTGAATATGATTATGATACTTGACTTGGAGGCTAAGAAAGTAAGTTTAGGTTTCCCTTATGGATGGAAACGCTAGCTTTTAGCATATATAAAACACCAGTCCCTATAATCCCTATAAACCCTACCTATTAGGTTTGAAGTTTGATTATATAATTTTTTTTTCAAACTGTGGTTTTGATCTTAAATCCAAATTGTGATTGCATTTGGCAACATCACCATGCTGGACCTGCTTGAAAACTGCATAGAGTACGTTTCCTGCATATAATTGCATATTGATGTACACAACACATATTTTACATCAGTTCCTTTAAGTCTTATAGACCGAAATTATCAGTTAAATAAAATGATTATATAATTAGATAATCTGTTTATGCAAGTGGTGCATGTTGAGTTCAAGTTTTCTTCCACCGCCACCACCCTTCAAATCCAAACGTGGGCTTTCACTACTACAAAAAGGATTATCACTGGCGGTCAAAAACTGACAAGAAACACCAATTATTGTCGGATATTTGTAAAAATCCGACATTAAATAGTGCAATGTCGAATTGGGTTAGCGACACCAATACTACCGTCGCGGAAAGGGTATTGACGTCGCTTAGACCCCTTAATCCGACACCACGAAGCAAAGTAATATAAAATAAAAAGAACAATAGTGTCGCTTAAAAGTGACATCGTATATTACGTCGCTTATGAGTGACATTAAATTTGATATGATGGCGCTACTAACCGACATTAAGTAACAATTAAACAATTAAATATTAAACTTACTGCCGGCTATAGCTGACATTACATAACAGTAAACAAATAAAATAATCAATCTATTGTCGGTCCTAACCGACATTACCTACATTTTGATCAATATAATATTTATGATGCTGTCGTCCATAAACGACACCATATATATTAAAAGAAAGCATAATACAAGCTGTTTCTCCATTTTTCGTTAATAATAATTTAAAATATATACATATACATACATATATATATATATATATAATTCCAATCATATTTCATATATAGGCCAAAGCAAACATTAATAAAAACTAATAACAATAACAGTTTCCCAATTCATTCTCAATTCATTGTTCTCAGTCATCAGCATTGTTACAGAACTCCTGGATGATCTCCTGGAGGAATTAGAAGTAAAAGCTGAAGAAGTTGCATAAGACACCATATGAAGTTCCTCAGAAAAGATGGTTCCACAGTCACATTTATATCCCTTGTGCCGCAGGTCTTCTGATGCGCCTTCCAATCTGACTGCACTGCATATTTCTTGGAGCACTTGTCCCATTTCCATTTTTTCTCCCCATGTTTCCGGCTAAAGTGTTTCTTAATGCCGATGAGATCTCCTAGCACCCAAGTTGGGTTGTGGTGAACACACGTCGGCTCGGGACATATGTAGACCCTTTTCCTAACCTCAGTGGTGGTTCTTTGCCAGAGCTTCCATGGAAGGTTATGGCCTTGACGATGCAGCTGAAGGTTTTGATCCCTTTGAAACCCTTTGTTGCAGATCTCACACACAAATTGGTTCGTTGCCATTAGGGTTGTTGGTGATAGTGCAATAACTTCTGCGCTAGGATCTGATCACACAAATGCAAAACTTTTAGAACATAATTAACTATGTAGCAAAAATATAAGTATAAATAGCAACACTAGTTAATTATATCAACATATATATACTTGTGGTCAACAAAAAAAAGTGAAATCAAGCAAACAGTTGTATATTATTGTCAACAATTCTTCATAAAGTTTATATTCTTTCGCAAGATAACTCAAATTTGAACTTTTTTTAAAAAAAAAAATTAGAAAAAACAATATATATCGTTGAAATGAAATATTACAAGACTCACCCATGACGCCAAAAATTGGTAAATATTCTCGAGTGAATCAATCTCACATAAGCTGAGATGATCCAAAAAGAAGCCCTTTTGTTTTGTTCTTCTGAAATGAATCAAATCCTCGCGCCTTGTGTTGAATGTTATATGCATATAGTGAAACATGCCAATCAAATCAAGAAACTACTTGATATTAATTCAAGATTATTTGCCTGGAGTTCCTGGAAGATTTCTTTTCTTCTTAAGTGGCGGCTGTTGTGGCTGCAGATGAGTGACAGAGCCATTACTGTTGCTTTGGGCACCGAAAGCACCGCCAGAGCTAGAGCGATGCAAGTGGTTTTCTTGCTGTTTTTGGTCTTGACGAACTTCTAATTCTCCAGTATTATTCCCTGAGGAGAAGCTTCCTTCTTCAACATCACCTGTAAACGAGAGAGAGAAATGGAAGCACATGAGTAATGGGAAAGACAGGGTTTAAATATGGATAAAAACTTAGCGTCGGTTAATACCGACAGTAGCTATAACATAAGACGTTGAAATATTAGGACTTTGCGTCGGTTTAAACCGACACTAGGTCTAACAGGCCTGACACACTGTTGATTGAAAGGCCTGACACACATTAGTCTGACAGATTTGTGTGGCGTCAAAATAAAGGCAATTTTGCATCGACATAATCAGAGGTTGCGTCGGTTAAAACCAACGCCAACTCTGACACTAATTGAAAAAGCTTGTCCAATCCATTTCCCCGTGCAGAGTACCAAAAAAAAAATGAAATTTATTTCCCCGTGCAAAAAAAGGGGGAAAATTCATGCCCAAAATATTTTAATTAAACCACAAAATCTTTACACTAGTGGATACCACAAAATCTGAGAAAAATCACGATTTAACGGTTATTTTAACTCTGATTTTGATTATTTTTTACAGCTACACTCTTTGACTCTATATGAATACAATGAATGAATTCGATCTTCAATTTAAAATATTTATACTACTGGATACCACAAAATCTTATGTTATACTTTATGAAAGTATAAATAAACTCTAAGTGTTAGTGAATCTATTGTTTTGATGGGATACCCATTATATGAAACTAATTTCAACGATCCAACTGTCAAACTTGTTTGTATATGCTTCGAGATCACATACGCCAAGAATCACAAAAAACAAACATTTAGAGATCAAGTAACAGGACAAAACATTTCAACGGTTATCAGCGAAAAATCACGATTTAACAATTATTTTAACTCCGATTTTAATGAATTTTTACAGCTACACTCCTTGATCCTATATGAATACAATGAATGAATTCAATCTTCAATTTAAAATATTTACTAATGGATACCACAAAATCTTTTGTTATACTTAATGAAAGTATGAATAAACTCTTAAGTGTTAGTGAATCTATTGTTTTGATGAGATACGGATTGTACGAAACTAATTTCAACGATCCAACCGTCAAACTTGTTTGTATATACTTCGAGATCGCACACGCCAAAAATCGCAAAAAAGAAACATTCAAAGATCAAGTAAAGGGACAAAACGTTTCGACGGTTATCAAAGAAAAATCACGATTTAACGGTTATTTTAACTCCGATTTTGATGATTTTTTTACAAATACACTCCTTGATCCTATATGAATACAATGAATGAATTATGTTTATACCATATTTAAGGCTTTGTATTTAGACCTCGTATAAATACTCGGGGGACTTAAATATAATTATGTAATAAAGGAAGGGGCAAATATGTAATTAGGGGAGGAGCCCTTATTCTATAAAAGGGCATCTTCATCCTCACAAACCCTAAGTCTCTCCTATCTAGAGCAAAGCTCTCACACTCTCTCCCTCACAAGTACTCTCAGATAAATATAATCAGTGTGGACGTAACCCAAACCTTGGGGTGAACCACGATACATCTTGTGTCATATACATTTCTTGCAAATTCACGGTCGGATTTACGTTGTTCCAAGACCTCCGGTTTTGTGCATTAACATTTGGCGTCGTCTGTGGGAATCGACACGAAAAGTTATGTCGGTTCTCTCTCAATTTTTCACCTCCGCCGTGAATCTGCAAAATCACAAAAACCCAGAAACAGAAAACATCCAAATCTCATTTCAGAGATACCACAATTTTTCCAATCACTTCCTAAAAAAAAAATCCCAAAAACCGTTTCATCACCAGCCAGAATAGACCGTTGGGAAATTTGGGTTAGACCATAGAGAAGTTACTTGGGCCCAGCGAGCCCAGATTATTCACCGCGAATCTCTGTGGATTTTTCAGGGGGAATGTGAGGGCAGAAATGGCGACTTTGGCGAAGGGCAGAAATGGCGACTTTGGTGTTCGCCATTTTCGTCGTTGCGCAAGTCTCCGTCGACCCACGGAAGATTCCCGCTCCTCCATAAATCTATGAATTGGGGTCAGAGATCTCTATTTGGTCCACAGCTCCTCCGTCGACTTCTTCCCAAGGCACATACACCAACGATAACGCCTCGTCGTCGTCATCCTACTCCCACATGCCATTCCACCTCCAGCAACCCGAAAGCCTCGAAGTCGAAGAAACACCCTGGTATAAAGGATATTGAACCACTCTGTAATTTCCATGGCAGAGGCAAGCAGAAGGCCTCGAAGTCTGTGTCCAGGTCGCATAAAGCTGGTTGTCAATTTCCTGGGGTGGGGGTAGGATCGCCTGGTTCCTCAAGTATAGAAAATACGCCGAGCGGGTTGGTGTCAGCACACCTGTGAATCTCTCCGTCGTGCTCAAATACCTTGCTGCTGAGGTTAGTTTGTGTTTTGATTTATGCGGGGCCCGTGTCCACCTCCCGAATCCTGAGATCATTGCTAAGGGCAAAGACGCGATCCTAGCCGATTTTCTCCAAGATCATCTTGCTCTTCTTCTCCAAGGCTACCACCATGCTCGTCTTCGCTGCCATCATTTTGCTCTTGATTCGCGTCAAGAAGAAATGGACCTCTTTCCTAGTCTCTTTTTTTTTGCCCTGCTTCAATTTCCTACGTATCAATCTCTCATAACCATAGTTCAGAAAATTCATGCCTGGTTTGAAAAACCCATTTGTGGCTTTCTTGGCTTACGCAATAAGAGAAAGATCAGGATCAATATGGGGGAAGAAAAAGGTGTATTGAATCATGTTGGCAGCCGTTGTTCTCGCACCGACATATTCGATTTCTTGGTGGATACTAAGGCCACGTTATTTACGTTATTTACATTTTTACAGCTGGAGTGCACCAGCTTGTGTTCAAACAAACCCATATGGGTGGCTTTAGTCCACCATCCCACTATCAGCAAAAGCATTAAAGGAAGAAAAAGACTGAAAAATAGATGGAGAAAGGGGATGAGGTGATTGAGGGCTTTATGGAGGATGTTGTCCTGCCAAAGAAAGTGGATGTAATAATTTCGGAGTGGATGGGGTATTTCCTACTGCACGAATCGATTGTGGATTCTGTGATATGTACACGTGACCGATGGTTAAAGCCAACTGGAGTCATAAAAGCTATGGATACCAAGCAGCTGTCATTTTAGAGGAAAGCAAGAAAAGCAATGGCAACTAAAAGGTTAAAGTCAGATGGTCTCCAAGGCCATAGAACATGGGTGGACAGAGAAGGAGCGGAGTGGAAAGAGAAAGCAAAAGCAAAAGATTATTCCCTTGTCTATCATCTACCAAAAGAAAGAAAAATAAAGAGAAAGCAAAAGGGAAACACATGGGGACACTGCAAAAGCAAGGAATAAACACCCACCAAAATGATGTAATTTATTTTTTATCTATCGGAGACATCTGTATAAACCCCATCAGAGGGTAATAATAATAAAATATAAAAAAATCAAAAAACAAAAAAAAGGCAAAGCCCAAATGGGCTGGAATGCTGTGTGGATGGCGAAAGCCCATAAGCCCAAAATACCACCAACCAGATAACCAAAAGTACGCCCAGTATTCCAAAATTATTCGGCAACTCGCCGCTATTGCCACCAACCAAGTGATGAGATGTACAACCTGTACTCTAATTTGACAACTAGTCATTCATGCCACCAACCAGGTGATCAAAAGTATGCCCCGTACTTCATATTATACATCAGCATTACTCATATCAATTATACATAAACATTCATGAGCATCACTCATATCAATCATACATAAACATTCATGAGCATCACTCATGTCAACATTCAAGAGCATTACTCATATTAACATCCATGAGCAACACTCATGTCAATCAAACATTCATGAGCATCACTCATGTCAATCAAACATTCATGAGCATCACTCATGAAAATCAACTTCAAAAGCTTCATTTACAGAGCTTTAGCTTCAAAAGCTTCATTTACAGAGCTCTAGCTCCAAAAGCTTCATTTACAGAGCTCTAGCTTCAAAAGCTTCATTTACAAAAGCTCTAACTTCAAAAGCTTCATTTACAGAGCTCTAGCTTCAAAAGCTTTATTTACAAAAACTCTAGCTTTAAAAGCTTCATTTACATAAGCTTCAGCTTCGAAAGCTTCATTTACAGAGCTCTAGCTTCAAAGCTTCACTTGGAAAGCTTCACCTACAAAGCTTCAGTGCAGGGTATACAAATACTGCCTCCGAACAACCGCCACTTCGGCCCATACATGGATTCAATTTGAAGTCTCCAGCCAACATACTCTATTGACCGAAGACTTAGGGGACTACATTATGTACCATATATTGGGCCTCAACTGGGCCTCATGAAAAATACTTGGGGGACTTAGCCCATTATTCATGTACTGAGGAGCGAGCCCTTATTCTATAAAAGGGACTCTCTCACCACCATTAGAGAGCATTGCTGCCTACTGAGCAACCGCTTCGCCGCGAGCATCAACTTTAGCCCATCATTTATGTATTGAGGAACAAACCCTTATTCTATAAAAGGGACTCCCTCTCCATCATTAGAGAGCATCAACTCTAGCCCATCATTTATGTATTGAGGAGCGAGCCCTTATTCTATAAAGGGGACTCCATCACCACCATTAGAGAGCATCGCCGCCTACTGAGCAACCGCCTCGCCGCGAGCATCGACTCTAACCCATCATTTATGTATTGAGGAACGAGCCCTTATTCTATAAAAGGGACTCCCTCACCATCATTAGAGAGCATCAACTCTAGCTCATCATTCATGTATTGAGGAGCGAGCCTTTATTCTATAAAAAGGACTCCCTCACCTTCAAACGCCGCAAGCGGAGCCAACCAAGGCAACATAAGCCACGAGCCTCGCAGCCTCGCAGCTTGTGCTACTTCTAGTTTAGCGTCATTTCAGATTAAGCACTGCCTCATATCGAGCATCAGTTCAAGACAGCATCTAGTTACTTCGGCCCACACATGGACTGAATTTCAAGTCTCCAGCCAAAAGACTCTCTTGACTGAAGACTTGGGGGATTACTGTTTATACCATATTTAAGGCCTTGTATTTAAACCTCGTATAAATACTTGAGGGACTTAAATGTAATTATGTAATAAAAGAAGGGGTAAATATGTAATTAGGAGAGGAGCTATTATTCTATAAAAAGGCCTCCTCACCCTCACAAACCCTAAGTCTCTCCTATCTAAAGCAAAGCTCTCACACTCTCTCCCTCACAAATACTCTCAGATAAATATAATTAGTGTGGACGTAGCCTAAATCTTGGGGTGAACCACGATACATCTTGTGTCATTTACATTTCTTGCATATTCACGGTCGGATTTGCCGCAAGAGGTAACAGACAAGTTAAGCAATCAGACTTCCAAGCAAGCAACTTGGATCGGAGGTTCGACTTCAGCTTCCGGTTAATTGTTCTCATTCTCCTTATGTCGTAAACAGCAACAATGATAAGGAGAAGCAAATGGAGAAAAGATGATATGAGATACTTTTGCTTTTGAAGAAGTAACTTTCCACAGGCTTATTCTTGAACTGGGCTGAAGGGTTTTCTGGTTTCCTCTAGAGTATAAGGTTGACTCAAGAATTTGAGGGTCAAAACAAGTCCATCAAATCAAGAGTGCGTTCGACCTTGATGATATGGAATACTTTTGTTATTGACGAAGTAATAGATGAATCGGCACGTGTTCTGTTACTCTTGTGGAGAATGTGTGTCAATTACACCAACCTAAACAAAGGATGCCCAAAGGATAGCTTTCCTCTTCCTCTCATAGACAGACTTATAGGCTCTACGACAGGGTGTGAACTCCTGAGCTACATTGATGCTTACTTAGAATACAACCAAATCCTCATGAACCCTCCAAATCAAGAACACACAACCTTCACTACTGATAGGGGAATATATTGCTATAAAGTCATGCCCTTCAACCTAAAGAATGCAGGAGCAACTTATCAGAGACTGGTCAATTCAATGTTCGCTAAACAAATTGGGAAGAGCATGGAAGTTTAGGTTAATGATATGCTAGTCAAGACCAAACATGCTGACCAACACATCACCAACCCATCTGAAACTTTCACCATTCTGAAGATGTATCGAATGAGGTTGAACCCTAACAAATGTGCCTTCGGCGTAGGCTCTGGCAAATTCTTAGGCTTCATGATAAGCCAAAGAGGCATTGAGACTAATCCAGAGAAGATCAAAGCAATCATCGACATGAAGGAATCGATAACTTCAAAAGACATCCAGAGCCTTACTGGCAAGGTGGTAGCCTTAACTAGGTTCATCTCTAAGGCCACAGACAGATGTGCTCATTTCTTTAAAGTACTTAAAGGAAGTAAGAAGTACATTACATAGACTGATGAATGTGCCGAAGCATTCAAGAACCTCAAGGACTACATGAGTCAAGCCCCTCTGCTCTCCAAACATGAGGTTGGTGACACTCTCATTATCTATCTATCGGTATCGGCTTCAGGAGTAAGTTCTGTTCTCATTCGAAATGATGGTAATGTTGAACGACATGTCTACTACGCTAGCAAAGCCTTACAAGATGCAGAGACACGATATTCCAACATTGAGCAATTGGCTCTAGCATTGGTCATGTCTGCTCGAAAATTTCACCCTTATTTCCAAGCAGACTTCATCATCGTGCTTACCAATCATCATTTTCGACAAATACTTCAAAGTCCTGACACTTCGAGGCAAATGATCAAATAAGCGATAGCATTGGGTAAGTTTGACATCTTCTACCAACCAAAGCCAGTTGAGAAGGGCCAAGCAGTGGTAGACTTCATCACCGACTTCACATATCATGTTGACATTGTTTCTACGTTCAAAGAAGTGGTTTCATTACCCTCGGAAGCTCAGAAAATAGAACCAACAGCCCCAACATGGAGTCTATATGTTGATGGCTCATCCAACCAACATGGTTGTGGAGCAGGACTAGTCCTTACGACCCCTGACAAAGTGGTGATGGAGTATGTTCTTCGTTTCAAATTCAAGGCATCGAACAATAAGGCCGAATATGAAGCCCTTCTAGCAGGCTTACGTTTGGCTAAACACCTTCGGGTTAAGCGAATTGATATCTTTAGTGACTCCAAATTGGTGGTTAACCAGGTCACCAACAACTTTGATGCTAAGGATAGCTCCATGGCAGCATATCTAGCATAAACACAATTGTTGCTCAAGCACTTCCACTACCAGATCACTCAAATTCCTCAAGCGACAAACAGTTATGCAGACGCTTTGGCTCGCCTCGCCTCAGCAGTAGAAGACAAAATTGGAAGAAAAATTCAGGTCAAATTGTTGGCAGCACCAAGCACCATGGTCGCGAGAGTGTGCAACTTACAACAAGGGGATAGTTAGATTACCCCGATTTTTAAATTCCTTATGCATGGCACCCTCCCAAATGATAAAGTCCAAGCTAAGAAGATTCGATACAAGGCTACCTATTACTTGATCATTAATGACCAACTCTACAAGCGGGGTTTTAACCTACCATACCTAAAATGCCTTACGCCCGCAGAGGTGGAAATTGTCCTTCCGGAAATACATGAAGGAGTTTGCGGAGATCATGCTGGATCTAGATCCCTAGCACACAAGGCTTTTCGCCAAGGATATTACTGGCCAACATTCCACCAAGATGCCATAAGAATATCTCGCTTATGTGATAAGTGTCAACGTTAGGCAATTATTCCTCACTCCCCTCCTGAGCCGCTTACTCATATGATAAGCCCTTGGCCCAATGAAGACTTGATTTAATTGGCACAATGCTTGCAGGGAAGGGCAAGGTCCGCTATGCAATCGTTCCAGTTGACTACTTCACAAAGTGGGCCGAAGTAGAACCCTTGGCAACCATTACTGAGGTAAAAATAGAAGACTTCGTATGGAAGAACATCATTTGCAGATTCAGCATTCCCAATGCGATAGTCACTGACAATGGGCGGCAGTTCGACAACAATAAGTTCATGATGTTTTGCTCTAAGTTCAACATCAACTTATGTTTCGCCTCCCCAGCTCATCCCCAGTCTAATGGACAAGTTGAAGCCAACAACAAAATAATCAAGCACACTTTAAAAACCAGCTTGGACAAGGCTAAAGGCTGTTGGCCAGAATTTGTACGCCAAGTTCTTTGGTCATACCGCACTTCGTATCAAACTTCAACAGGAGAAACTCCATTCTCACTTGCTTTTGGTATAGAGACAGTTGTCCCAATTGAGCTTGAGCAAGCAACGTTCCAAGTCCAGAACTATGTGTAAAGCGAAAATGACAAACAACTTACCCTCAACTTAGATCTAGTTGAGGAACACAAAAACCAGGCTCACTTGAGGAATGTCGCCTACAAGCAGCGTATCTCTAACTACTATGACTCAAGGGTCAAACCTCGTTTTTTCAAAGTGTAGGACTGGTTATTAAAGAAAAGATTACTCTGCGACAGAGTCCCGAGTGAAGGAACACTTAGTCCAAACTAAGATGGATCGTTTGAAGTTGTTGGCATCAGTCGCCCTAACTCCTACAAGCTTAGAAGCTCCGATGGCAAGACCCTTGGCCATCCATGAAATGCTGATCACTTGAAGTCCTATGTAATGAAGACCATTTGGCATGAATTTAATAAATAGGTGATTTAGACAACTCGGTCCTAATCCTCTTTCTTTCCTTGCAATGAAACACTCGGGTTCAAAGCTTCAACATGAAGTCTTCCAACATGAAACAAAGTCTAAGTATATGTCACCAAGACTATACAAATAAACGAACAGCTTCACAGTATATTCGTTCAATCATAAATTCCAACACATTCATACATAAGCCAATTATGCTTCGAAATGGTTCAACATACTTTGTATCATTCGACACTTGCTATAATGTGCCTCGGCACGTTGCCTTTATTCTCACCAACTATGTGATGAAGGAACTTACCTTCGTGCCACCAACCAGGTGATGACATGTACAATCCGTACTCTAATATTATTTGGCAACTTGCCACTCTTATCACCAACCAGGTGAAGAAGGAACTGATCTTCATCCCACCAACCAAATGATGAAATGTGATGAAGGAACTCACTTTCGTACCACCAACTAGGTGATGAAAGCAACTCACCATTCATTCCACCAACTAGAAGACGAGTGGTACAACTTGTACATGTGAACTTCTAGCATTCACAAATAATCAAAAACCCTCAAGCTTTACAACTCAACTAGGGGAGCACTTATGCCCAACAAAAGTTATAGTTGCCAACAAAGTCTTATTGCAAGCCAACAACAACTTCAGTGCATGGTATACAAAGATCAAGTCATTCAGCCCTCTTGCATCTTCTTCAGACATTTCTCCTCTGTAACAATGCAAACACTACAACTCGTAGAAAGCTTCACACATTTTTCATCAAAACTGTTTGAAGCAAATTCAATTTATATGGTTCATCCAAACCTTTGACTACTACAAGGTGTGGCTTATATATGTTGTCTCTCCTACATTTTCAAATTTCCAGTTTTCCCAAAAAAAAAAATCCAAAAAGGGAAATTGGGAAATTCAACAAAGCTTCATCAATGGAGGACAACTACAAATTCTCAAAAGCTTCACACACTCTTGATCAATATAGTGTGAAGCAAAACCAATTTATGGTGGAAATTAAAAGCTTTATCAATAAAGGACAACCACAAATCTCAAAAGTTTCACACACTTTTGATCAAGACAGTGTGAAGCAAAACCAATTTATGGTGTCAACAAGAACTTCATCAATGGAGGGCAACCACAATTCTCAAAAGCTTCACACACTCTTGATCAAGACAATGTGAAGCAAAACCAATTTATGGTGCCAATAAGAGCTTCATCAAAGGAGTTCAACCACAATTCTAAAAAACTTCACACTCTTGATCAAGACAGTGTGAAGCAAAACCAATTTATGGTGCCAACAAAAGCTTCATCAATGGAGGGCAACTACAATTCTCAAAAGCTTCACACTCTTAATCAAGATAATGTGAAGCAAAACCAATTTATTGTGCCAACAGAAGCTTTATCAAATGAGTTCAACCACAATTCTCAAAAGTTTCACACTCTTGATCAAGATAGTGTGAAGCAAAACCAATTTACTGAGCCAACAAAAGCTTCATCAATGGAGGGCAACTACAATTCTCAAAAGTTTCACTCTTGATCAAGACAATGTGAAGCAAAACCAATTTATGGTGCCAACAAAAGTTTCACCTACAAAATTTCAACACCAAAGCTTCACCTATAAAGCTTCACCTACAAAGCTTCAACACCAAAGCTTCACCTACAAAACTTTAACTCTAAAACTTCACCTACAAAAGATACAACTCCAAAGCTTCACCTACAAAGCTTCAACTTCAAAGCTTCAACACAAAAGCTTCACCTACAAAGCTTCAACTCCAAAGCTTTAACACAAAAGTTTAACCTACAAAGCTTCAACACAAAAGCTTCACCTACAAAGCTTCAACTCCAAAGTTTCACCTACAAAAACTTCAACTCTAAAGTTTCAACTACAAATGCCAAAAGCTTCACACTCTTGATCAAGATAGTATGAAGCAAAATCAATTCATGGTACCCAACAAAGCTTCAACCTCAAAGCTTCACCTACAAAGTTTCAACACCAAAGTTTCACCTACAAAGCTTCAACACCAAAGCTTCAACTACAAATGCCAAAAGCTTCACACTCTTGATCAAGATAGTGTGAAGCAAAATCAATTCATGGTACCTAACAAAGCTTCAACCTCAAAGCTTCACCTACAAAGCTTCAACATCAAAGCTTCACCTATAAAGCTTAAAATATAAATATAATATTTTTTTTCTTTCGGAAATTCAAAAATTCAAAAATTCAAAATAAAAAAAAAGGCCTAGGGCTCCTCTTCTTTGGGTCTAACAACTTTCATAACAAATATATATGAATGAGCAGTTTTAGGCTACCACTTAGAAAGGAAAATGGTGAAGTTTTGTTACTTTAGAAACTTTGCTACTAGCAAGACACCTCATTCGTCAAATCCCTCGACCAGAAACTAGAGGGACTCTTACCATATGCTGCTACACCTTGATACTTGGAAGGTTCACGACCACTTAGTGACTTAGATTTTTCAATTCTCCAACTGAGAAGTTTTCCTCACTGGGGAAATTAAGGGAGCACTACCTCAACCTACATGCTTCACTCACAAAGCTTCAATATACAAGCTTCAACAAAAGAAAAAAAATCAAAGAACTTAGTGAAAAAGGCTTTGGTATATTTAACACAATATGTTGAAATGAAGCAAAGCTTATTTATTGATATCTCCGATAAGTTATAAATATGTACATATACATGAATCAAAATAAACAAACAAGAGGGAGCCTTCACAAAGGTTGCTTAGGTGAAGTCTCAGCAGTCGGCAGAGTCCCAAAAAGAGAAGGCACTGAAGGGTGATCATTCGGAGCCTCAGTACTGGGCAGAACCCCAGAATGATGAGGCACCAGAGATTGATCATTTAGAGCTTCATTACACGGTACATCTCCAGAAGACGAAGGCAATAAATGTCTTTGAAACAAACCCACAAACCTCTGATGATCAAGTAAAATCTGACCATCAGATTCCTGCAGCTGGTCAAGCTTCCTCTTCATGTTTGTAGCATAGTCATGTGCAAGCCTGTGTAACTGTTTATTCTCATGCTTGAGCCTTCTAATCTCCTGTTTGGGACTTATCACTTCAGCCGCCAATGATTCAACTTGGCAAGTTCGGGCAAAAAGGCGTTGGGCCATATTAGACACAGAACCTGCACACTAAACACTGAGGGCCAGAGAATCCTTAACAGCCAACTTATCAGACCGTTTGGAAAGTAGTCTGTTATCTTTGGGAGTGAGAAGGTTCCTGGACACCACCGCAACAGTCATATCATTATTCATCACAGAGTCCCCAACGGTAAGAGGACCAGTAGGGGATAAGAAGGATGAGCGCCATATATTGTCTTAAGAAGGCATGGCTGCCTCTTTACCAAAGTTCAAGTCAAAACGACGGTCGGATGAGCCAGACATTTTTAGAAATGATGAAGGAGAAATGAGGTCCAATATATCTCTAAAGTACAAATATAAGGGGTAAATTCCAACAAGTAATAACTCTCTGAACGTACTTCTTGCACATAATTGGTGCCTCTATAAAAGAAATGGCAGCAGGGCCGTTTGTTCAAAAATCAAAGAGGCACCACTCTCTGGATTTCGAGAAGCAGATTTTCCTGAGTAAAATATGTCGACAATCCCTACACGCAACATCAGCTCCTCGGGTACCACAGATAACTTTGCCAAAGATCTCTGACAAAGTTTAGAAACATAAATTTTGAAGGTCCAGCTACCCTACCATTACCCACAAGGGAAAAGGAACAGCACCACTGCTTAATAATTGGAAAGTCCCTATGTGTGTCAACCTTCATGCTTCATGGCAAGGCAAATTGGCAAAAATGCCCAACCTTTACTCACATTCAAGAAAACACTCGCAACAGGATTGCTTCGTCAAAAATTGAAGAGGCACCGCTCTCCGAATCTCGAGAGCCAGACTCCCAACAGAATTGCTTTCTCAAAAATGGAAGAGGCATCGCTTTCCGAATCTTAAGAGCCAGATTCCCAACAAGATTGCTTTCTCAAAAATCGAAGAGGCACCGTTCTCCGAATCTCGAGAGCCAGATCCCCGACATGATTACTTGTTCGAAAATCGAAGAGGCATTGCTCTCCACACTTCGGTACTTAGACGTTTCGTGATTCCTCAGCGGCTTGCATCTTGCAAGTCCCCGACCGAGGAGATTCTTTCATTCAGGAACTTAGAGGAGCACTGTTTGTACCATACTTGACCAATCCCGAAACTACCGAGCACCGATCAACGTTATACCGTCAATGACCCAGAAGAGTTTCCCTCCAACCAGGAAGCCAATCACCGAGCGACACGTGTCGACATCAGAAGCCAATCATAGCGTGACACGTGTCAACATCAGAAGCCAATTACAACACGACACGTGTCAATGTCAGAACAAAGTTAGAAACTCTCTTTTATAAAAGGAGATCATTATCCCACAATATTTCCTAATGTCATTTGTACTAAATCATTCACTAGTACTCACTAAAGGAGAGCTTGAACCTATGCACTTGTGTAAACCCTTCACAATTAATGACAACTCTTCTACTCCGTGGACGTAGCCAATCTGGGTGAAACACGTACATCTTGTGCTTGCTTCCCTATCTCTATTCATTTGCATACTTATCCACACTAGTGACCGGAGCAGTCTAGCGAAGGTCACAAACTTGACACTTTCTGTTGTACCAAAGTATTCACCGATTTTGTGCATCAACATAAATATATGCTTTGAACATAAAGAATTCTTATATGCATATGAAAGGCATACCGAGAAGCATATGTAAATATGCATAAATTATTTTACTTGTTTTAGAGACTATATTCTGTCAAAATAGTTTGGGTGTTTCGGCACTAGTAGTCTATTGCACTGTTTTTTCATAGGTAAAATAAATTCTTGGAAATCAATTTTGAATCAGTTATGTCACATGATAATGTGTAGGAAATATATATAAATCGAATGTAATAGCTAGCCATGTCATTGGTTGTTGTTGGAAATAATCAATATGAATTAAAAATTTTAATATTTGCAAACATGTAGCAAAATGACATAGGGCATATTTCTTTTTAAAGGGATTGGGTTGTCTTATATTGCTTGAGATGATTCTATGCAAAGACACAAATATATTATAAATCTGGCAGATTAGCACTAATAATGCTGTACAATTATTGTTATGTCCAGATATACGTACTCGTACTTGAGTATGACTGGGGATTAATTCAAGTAATGTTTAAAGTCATATTAACTCCATAAGGAATCTGCATGACTAATCAAATTAGTTTTGTCTACACTTTTGCTTTCCTATCTCAGTATAGTTATTTAATTGTACATGATTAATTAACTATGAAATTGATGCATAACATGTGGATTGATTAAGAGAGACAGAAAGCATCCGGTGGCAAGAACAAGAACATTATACAAATGAATGAGGTTTGAAGTAATTATGTGACACTTCTCATTTGTATTCTATTTATTCTTATATGAGAATTATGGTGGTCATGTGATTATATATATGTTTATAAAGAAGTAGTGAACATATGAAGGCATGAGCAAAGTATGTAACCTAATTGATAACCATGAATTTTCAAACATGTATTATTGATTGTGGATTTTCCTATGCCAAAAATTTAAACAGTGCTTTGATTACTAAATTTTATGTGTCAATGTCATAAGGGGAGAAGAAAAGAAAGTTTTCAAGGCTAATGTAGGGTATATATTGGAGATGTTTTCTATGGAAGAAAATAACTTTGGTTATTCCTTTATTTAATTTGGTATTTACAAAGCTAATGCATGATTTTAATGCTATGTTTAGTAGTCTTGTACTACGGAAAGAAATATATAAAAGGAAAGGAACCCGTTTGACTTAAAAAAACATTTGAGCAATTTAGCTTTTAAAGTAAAGGAATGTATTGTTCTTTCCCATTAGATAAAGTATTTCTATTTTAAGTAATTGACTCCATAATGATAAATATTAACATTCTTGTTGTGGAATAAAACTTGTTCTATATGTGATTCATCTCTTTCAAGTATGTTGTCAGGTTTCTTGAGATTAATTTAATGTAAAAAATGAGTCATGAAGGAATTAGTGTCATTTGTTGGCAAGACTCGAAGTTCGAATCAGATTATCATAATTTTGTCACTTACAATTAATTAATCCATATGACTTCTTGTATTGTTTCCTGGCGGAGTTGATCAATGCCTTTTCAACTAAGCAAGCCACAACAGCATACGGCTTAGTTGACGATGGGATTGTGTTTTTGAGTTATTTTGGTCAACATTGCATCTTAATTAGAATAAAAGGGTAATCTTCTTGCCCGCAAGTGTGGATTATTTCTTTTAGTTTAATTAAGATGGCATAGTATGGGTTTTATTTCACAGAAGTTGTGAAAGTTTCATTTGCCACAGGTGTTGAAGTTTTTCATGTAGGTACTCTTGTGACATATAATCTAGTACTAAAAACTAGTTAATTTTCTAGCTCGCAGGTGTAAATTAATCTAGTTTCAAGTTTATTGGGAATAAAGTTTCATGTCTTCAGTTACAAATACTTCCACTATGAGCCCCATTATAGGTTGTGGTTTTAAGGCATGAAAATCGGTCGCATCATGACATATTTTTGTGTCTCTTGATGAGACTCGTTGATGCAAAGTATTGAACCCATGAAGGTTAATCAAGGATTGTTAAGGTACGCCTTGTTTAAGTATAATGTTTGTAAATATTTTCAATTTTGAACTATGATGTCTGTTTAGAGGATGAAATTTGATTACTTGAGTTTCCTTTGGACATCAAAATTAAAATAATGTGAAATTGAATTGGTTAGAGATGTTTAGTTTCATGATAGAGGAACATAATTTTTCTGACAAATTGCATGCCTTGATTACATTCGGATTAATGACACGTCTAATGGTCACCGAATGACCTGAATTTTTTATATGTTCAACATATGTCTACTATGTGTCTACAAATTTTCGTAATTTTTTGCCATGTACTTTAATTACGGTGAATTTATAGTAACCCGTGCTTGTATAGATAGTTTTACTAGTAGATTGTGTTGGTCTTTTTGAGACGTCACTTTACACTACTATTTTGATCCAAAATGGCTTTATATTTTTATTTTATGAAGGTTAGTATGTCTATTTTGATCAATATGATTTTGGTAGCAATCAAGCTTGTAAATTAATTATGATAAATTCTAAAGTGTAACTCATTGCTGAAATTCTGTTTGACAACTTTATGTTGGTTGTGATGTCTATTTATTATGTCTAAAATATAAAGCAATTTTCTTTAGGTACATCTTTGAAAGAATATATTAATGAGTGTTTGCCCAAGTGGGAGAATTAGTGAACGAAAATTGGGCTTCACACTCATTAACTTATTTGCAAGTATAAACTCTAAAAACTTAGTAGGAGTTGTTCTAAAATTTTGAGCATTAAGTGGACTTGCATGGATCTGTTAAAGCTTTATTCTATCTTCCATGAATTTGTGTTACTCAAATGTCTATAATTTGTTTAAGTTGCACGAATTGATACTTGGTATATGCGTACATTTTTCTATTACTTGCAATCATTTGGATTTCTCGGTTGATAATTTGTTTTGGGGCTCATAAGGACTACTTAGCATAAATGTGGAATTATTTGTACATATAATGTGGTTGTTGGATGCATGTTTTTGTGTAACAGTGATGAATTCATTGAGGTAATATGCATTCATTGACTAAGTAAAGCTATTCCCAAAGGCGTATTTTCAAAAGTATGATTTAAGTATTGATTTGCAAATTAAGTAACGTCGTATTAGTAATGTCTTACATTTGCAGATGACCTATAAGGTATGTATAGAATCCATGTATTCATTTTAATCTTTAGTTGGATTCATTAAGTCACATTTTTTCTTGTGCTAGTCAATTATCTGATGAAATATATATTGAATATCAAGTTGTTATCAAATAGCATGGCATGGTTTATGCACTGCCTCAGTTGTGAGGATTTCCATCTGCCCGCAAGTGTTGGAAATCACCATGAAAGTAACTGGTATGGTGCATAGATCAGTGTCAAAAACATGTTAATTCATCTTGCTCACAAGTGTTGATTTAATTTGTTTAATGAAGTTTTGGGATATTTTACTTGAACATGTGCCTATTTGGTATTTTCAATTGTGTCTGTTGGCTACAAACATTGCTTGTCTGGTTATTGGTCTAATGAAAGTGATGCATGATTGTTTTGGAGAGGTTATGTTGGTTTTATTAGATGAAGGATATTTGCGTTGGCAGATTTAAGGCTTTGAAGAAGAATAAGATGGACCTGAGATAATATAAAGTAAGACATTTTGGTTTTTGGTTTAAAGTTTTATCTCTTGATCATTATTTGTGTTTCATCTGAATGAGGATCTTAGCATGTGTGATTATGAAGGTTTTGAGTTGTGTCAACCTTACAACCTTGTTAGTTCCATGTAAAGAACTACATTTGACAGAAATTGCAATAAGAACTACATTAGTCTCCAATCTCAAGTATAAATGTGAATATTATATTTTGTAGACCAAGTGGGAGAATGTTGGATTTATCCAATATAAATCAACCTTTAAGTGGTCTACTACATGTAATAGGAATGTAATATTGGAGAATAATGTTGATTGTGATTTGATCTCTTAATTATATCAATCCTATATAAGGTGTCTTATATTGGAAATAGGATTGATGAAATCATTAATTGAATATGATTAAGATACTTGACTTGGAGGCTAAGAAAGTAAGTTAAGGTTTCCTTTATAGATGGAAACCCTAGCTTTTAGCATATATAAAATACCGGTCTCTATAAGCCTTAGAACACACAACATAATGTTTCCCATAGAGTAGTTGTATCCGGCTAAATGTTTGTAGAAGACATTGGTGTTTCCGTGCCCTTCACCCTCCTTACTCGAGTACCATGATTACAACTAGAATCAAGTTGGTCACTCCTTCGTTTGTGTTTTAATTGTATAACCTTATAAGGCTAACAAACACAGCTTAATATTAGAAACGTAAACAAAGTGTTTGAAGGTGCAAAACAATTGGATGGGCAACTGCATAAAAAAATAGCTATAATTAAATTATTTTACACCAAATATTTACCAAGTTAGCGAAAAAAAAAATCTGACAATATATGGTGGGGACCCTTTCAGGCATGAAAATAAAGATATTGGTTTTTTAACCAGAGCTAATCGCCCACTGATGTTTTCTGGACACTAGCAAACAACATAACTGGGGCAGAGCGAAGATATCAATTTTGACTAGCTTAACACACCGATGCTCTCTTTTTTGTTTCCTTGATCAGTAATCTAGGCTCTCATTCACTGTTTTATGCTATCCATTACCCAACCCTAGGCGGAGAACATATTTATATTTATAATTATACTCATGGCCTTGTTGCGTTTATGGAAGTTGCCCCTCTAGTCTTGTTTCAACAAGGCTCTGAATGTCGGACCCAAAAGTTTTACTTTGCAAAATAAATTTCTAGACTTGGTACGCAAGCAAACATGGAGGTCACGAAGTCCTTGGTGAAAGATAGAGGCAAAAGTTTTGTGAAACAGAGTTTACCTAACAATCACATTTCTCTTGCAACATGAGAAATGAATATTTCATGCCGTATATATTTTAACTTTTCTTGTAAAATTGAAATGTAAGTAAGATGGAAGAAAACTATTCCATGTCAATTAACTATGTGCTAAAAATATATTTCATGTCTTAGATCTTAATGCATTTGTAGAATTTCCTCCCCTAACTCGTTGTTACTTAAAGTTAATTTGTTTGTGACATACTTATGTAAATATTGGAGGAAATTAAAGGGTTAATATTCTGTACTTACCAGAAAATTTGGTCACAAGTCCAAGCATATCTTTTTCTCCATCCTCATCAGATGATTATGTTGCAATTCGAAACAAATCTCCTTCTGCATCCTCGGCAGATGATTCGCGTCAAGTTCGTCTCCATATCCATCCTCACCATCTAATTCTCCTTCTGGAGCAATGTCACCAAGCTCAAATCAGAGGACCAATTCATTTCTTAATCTTGTGAGGCTTGTTGGCTGATGTTGGTGATTTGAATTCAGTGTTTTATCTACCCTAATTCTCAAGTCGTTTAAATATATTCTTGCTGCAGATTGAAATCTAGTTGAATTGATTTTATCGAGAATATTATATAAATTTGTGGAATGTTTCATTAATTCTAGGATGTTACCGTGGTTCTAGTTACATATATGCCAAGATTATTCATATGTTGTCAAATTTAATAATAATATTATTATATTAAATTTATTAATTGAATGGAAATTAGAAGTGGAGTCTTTTGGTAAAAATATGTGTCTACTCAAATGAAGAATTGCAACTTTTGACTCTTCATCAATGGTCACATCCTTTCCAAAGAGGTATCTCACATTCTATAAATAGGGAAGCTCACTATAATCACAAAATAACTTTTAATTGTTTACATAATTATACATAGAGTGCACTAAATATTAAAAAGTCTCATTGAGTCCATATAAAAGAATTTTCAACACAATCATGGTTCATAGAGCCTTGTGATTTGGAGTGCTACTATTACAAGGAAGTGGTCGTTGTATCTTAAAAGACATGCGCCGATCAACCATGAGCACCATAATGGGACATAAACTTGTCTTCAGGACAAAGTGTCCGACACTTGCCTCAACCGTATTTTCTAGGTTTTTCTAATCCATTATATCATGTTCATTTAATATTGGTTACCCATATGTATGAATTACTTTGATGTATAATAAGTGCATGAATTATTTCTTGATTCTTTATGTGATTTAATATAGCAATTAGACCCTAATTTTTCCAACATTATATTACACATATATATAATTTTTACTATGAGCAAATTTTTAACCTGTTAAAACCTCCCTCACTCCCGAAAAAATCAATCATACAAATAGAACAACAAAATGCAAATGAATGAAATACGAATAGCACCGTAACCCTCGAGTACTGACGCAACTAGTTTCTTCAATATAAGAGAATAAGCGGCTCTGACTTTAAGCATTAAAAGTTTTTCGTTAAAATTTCCTTAAAAGTTTGGGACTACCAAGAACAAAAGAGCAAAAACAAATTATAGTGGTCACTGAAAATGATATTTTCTTTTTTCCAACTCTTAAAACCTCCGCAACATTGATTCTTGAAGGTTAATATATATATATATATATATATATATATATATATATATATATATTTCAATATTCAAAGAAAATAGTTTTCCAGTTTTTCATTATGCCTAAAGGCAAAAGAAATGCGAAGGGAGCCCAAACTCCGCAAAGAGAGGAGTCTAGGGTTTACCTTGTACAGTGAAGTAGAGTGATGAGAATTTTCTTGTACTAACCAAATGAATTCAGTACCTAGTGTAAGTTAATATTGAAGCTTAATATACTAGCTCATAGAACCAAAATAATAAATCTAATTGTCATTTCAGAATTTTAGTAATTTTCAATTTAACGCAAAGTAACTTTGATCTCGACTACGCTAATAGTTAAGACTAGCAAGGATGCCCGCGCTTTGCTGCGGAAATGAAAATTGTATAACACAGAAATTCTAAAAAAATATTATATATATATATATGTATATACAGTAGACAATACTATTTACATGTGCAAATTTATTTACAACTCTATCAACAATAAGGAACAAAAAAGGTGTCCATGGGAGAAATGAAGTTTATGGTTGTAAATTGTGAAATTCCATACGTGTCACACTTCATCTAGGAAATTGAAACCATAAAGAATAAAGTGATAAACACGCAAAACGGTTCACAATATGAAACCATTGTTTCACTAAATAAGTAGTACCAACAAAATCATGCTTATTTTGCTGCAAAAGAACAAAGTAGAAGAAGGGAAACAAAATATTTATTTGTTATTTTATTTTCTGTGGAAAAAACTTGGAATGAGAATCAACAGTGAAAAGATCATATTTATTTCAAATTTTTAGACACAGAAAAATAGTACAGAAACCAACAATGAAGTTAAGAACGAATAAAACACATGGTACACATACCTGCTTAAACATTCCTCCTTTTGCTCTGCCTGTCTTTGGAGTAGATTAGACTTGGGCATAAATTCAGAAATCAGGTAAGAACGAAACCCAAAAGTAAATTGTTGTTCTTATTATAGAAAAGACAAACAAAATTGTTTCTTAAAATAACAATATGTATATAAGCAAGATCGTGCTTAATTTTCTCTAATTTAAAGAAATGGTATGTGCAATTTAGAACCTGATATAACAAAAGCATAAAAAAGGTCGTATCCAGCGCACAAGGCTCCCGCTTTACACAAAGTCTGGGAAAGGTGAATGTCGGCTAGCCTTACCCACATTTATGGAGAGGCTACTCCCAAGTCTCGAACCCGAGACCTACCGCTCATGGACGAAGACACTTGCCATCATACCAAGTGCGACCTCTTGATATAATAATAATAATTCCAGAACCTGAAGTGCCTTTTGAAAGCTTGGTCCTACTTTGAAAATCTACAAGGGGAAAAATTGTAAACCCAAATTAAAGCTTCTTCTCTTACCGAAGAAAAATGGAAACTTTATATGGAAAAAAAATTGAAATTCTGCGTAATTAAAAGTGGATCAAAACTAAATAGATTATCTTAAAGCGTAGGAGATCGTTGTTAGAATTTGAAAACAATTGATACTTAATTTTAAAACACAGACTTAATCAATTGATTTATATTTAAACGGAAAGAAAGTAGTGGTCAGTTTTACCTATCATTTGTTTAGTGTCGCTCAATTTCCAATTTGTATTAAAAGCTTGAATTTTTACTTTCCTTCCAGTCCCCTGTGCATAATAGTCTAGTAGCTCTTGTTTACCTACAACAAATTGAAAACCATTTGGGGAAAATAACTAAGCCTTTAGTTTTTGGATTCTTGGTAGGCAAAGCAAGAAATTTACACACAACAAAACTATTAAAACTTTAAAATCCAATTCCCAAATTAGGTTCTCGACTGGCTAATGATCATATTAGATGTAAATTATCATCCCGAACATTGTAATGCTTGATTTTTTTTTTTTTTTTTTTTGTTTGGGGACATTCTAGTTAATCATTAATTAACTGAAGAATACAATTCATAGAACAATAATTAGCAGATAAAACTAAAGGGAACAAAATACCAAAATTTGCAGTTAACAACATAGAGCTAAGTGAAAAATACAAAAAATAAGGATAGGAAGGCAACCAAAATGTGACTCTTACCTGGGTTTGGTTACGCTTCTATCAAGTGCTGCCCTTAACTAATGAAATAAGCAATCTCTTCACGTAGCACATTTAGTCATCAATCCCTTACACACACACACACACACACACACACACCCACACAGAGACAAAGATATTATGTATTACATTCTAATTTTTCTTTACCTACATTTTCATTCTATTTCTTTATGTGTAAACTTACACTAATTCTCCATAATTTTCAGTCAATTCCATTGTAATTAAAATAAATATTGAGTATATACACACTTATAAACACACAAAATTCAGTTTTCCATGCGAAAGCACATACGTCAAATCAATGTTCCTACTGTATTCATTTAATCAAATGATGCATCAAATATAATAATTAAATTATATCTCTAATTTATAACCTTTTGATTTCGCTTCATCTACAGCTAAAACCAAAATTTAGACAGTCCCCAATATAATTCTGTCAAATAGTAGATAGCAACACCATTTAAAAGTCATATTGGGTGTCCACACCCACACTTATACTTTACAAATAAATTTGAACTTTGAATCACTTGGGCTTCAAAAATATTTGCACATAAATTCGAAAGAAGATGAATAAATTAAAGAAAAATCATATCTACTCGCAATTCAGACTGACCTAGAGTTGCTATCGAGCTCTGCCGAAGACAACTCTGCACTGTTGACAAAGTCTAGAACAACCTGGAAATTTAAAGAGATCAAATTTAAAGCCAAATAAGCAATCATTTACTGAAAATCTTCACAAAAAAAGTGCTAGTTTCACAAATAAATGAAACCCATATTAAATTTCTTAATAAAAACTAAGAACTTCAAACCTTAAGAAAACCCATGAATCCAACCATATAAAATAAGCAAACTTTCGCACTGGCAAACCATTCATAAACCAAAAATGATATCTTAAACAAAACACATAAATCCAACTCAAAAAAGCTCAAATTTAAAAAAACCAACACAAACAAAATATCAAACATGGTTCATTGTCTCTCTTTTCATTTTAAATCACATAGTGTTGCCCAATATATTATCGTATTAACATTTCATATACTCATGCATTAGATAAAAAATTATATCTATGTTAAAATTACATGGACTGCTTTATCATGGTTTAAGAAAGCAACCACAAATCATAGTATCTACATGTTCCTCAAATTATTTAAAATACTAAAACAAAACCCTCACTTCTCACTACATGTTTAAGATATATGAACCCATACAAACCTCTTCACCATTCACCAATACCATTTGTGCTAAAAAACCAAAAGAAAAAAAAAATCATTAAATAAGATGGCCACTAACCAAAGCATCCTTTGAACAAATTAAGAAATTCAAATAAAATTAAACACCCAGAAAAAAAGAAACACAAAAAAGATATGCTTGAATTGTCAAGGAAATCAAGATACTAATAAATATAAAGATAAGTTTGAATTGTTAATCAAATAAAAAAATAAAAAAATAAGACAAAGCATTGCCAAACGTTGATTATGTCTGATGAGTTAATGCTATGTGATTGCCCTGGATTAGTCTTTCCATCCTTTTCAAGCCATGAGATGATCGGTTCTGGTGTATTACCAAGAATATGGAGGCTACGCTAATAGTGGCTAATTGAGTTCCAAGACATGTTATTGAAGCGGTTTGCAGGATTGATCCGCCCAAACCCAAATCCTATGAAATTGACAACGAAGAAACAGAGAATAAAAGGAAAAATGTATTATAGCATACTATGTCCTGCTTCATACATATTTAATCCTTCAATTAAACACACATTTCCTTTTCATCAAAATTAGCATGAATATAATAGTGCTTCCAGCAGAAAATAAAAGGAAAAAATGACAACCGAAAAAAATTGACAACCCAACACATATAAGTTTAGAACAGGGCAAACAATGACAACCCAACAAAACCAAAGATTTAATTAAATGAAGCATAATTCAGTTTAAATCTCATAATTTATTTATTTCATTTTCTGATCAATCAAACAAACCATCATCGGAGAAAGAACCAACACCAAAAAAAAAAAAAAGTTAAATACCTTGATCGCAAACAGCTTGCAAGGTTGCAGACAGAAAGGCCAAAATTCAAACAACTTCTTTTGCTGAAACCAAATATGAAAGCAGATCAGAAAGGCAGACCCAAAGCACGAAAAACGAATCAAACAACATACAATCAGAAAAGCAGAAAACTCACCAAAAAACCTTAGATCGCATCGATAACTTTTCCTGGAACCAAAAATCAAACCGCATCGCAAAGCCACACCCAAACAACGAAAAAAAAATTGAAATTAGACACGGCAAGAACTGCAAAAAACTCACCAGAGATCGATAGTTTTCCGAGAAGAAAACGGCCGTGAAAAATCGGCGAGACAAAGACGCGAAGGACGGATAGCGAGAACAACGAAGGCGTGGGAGAGAGAAAAAACCTAGGCTCCAAAATAAGGAAGGGCTGAAAATAGTGAGAGAGAGAGAAGGGAACCCAAAGAAAAGGCAGAGTAGAAATGGAGCGGAAGAACCACCGATGACAGACGCGTGGTCTCCAAGGGCAGAATCGTCATTGTACTGTAGAAAAGCTAAAAGATACTGCTGATGAGAAAAAATTTGGAGGGCATTTCCGCCATTTTACTGTTCAAAAAACAGTGCATCCGAGAGTTTGGGTTTTAGTATATGTATAATATAATATATAGTCACCCAAATGCGTGGGCAACTGACACGAACACTGCTCATATACCAATGCATAAATTACAAAAGAGAAAAATCCAGTCCCTAATAAAGCTGGAGGTGTTATGAATTTTCCTAGTTTAAGTGTGATGGTATAAGTTTTAGATTATATTTGATTCTAGTTATTCTTTTTTATGTGGACTTGTATTCCTTGGGGATGAAGAATTTTTTTCTCCTTTTTACTACTATAAATAAATATATTACGTAAAAGGAATAATATATCCTCAACACAATTCCCCTATAATTCTATAAACATATCTCTCGTCTCCCTTTCTCCCCTTGCCCCCAACCCTCTCTCATTTGGCAAAAGATAGCTAATCACATCCAATTATTGAAATCGACCAAAACAAAAATAGGATATAAAGTTGAGCCACTATTACAGTACAATTACACACTTCCATTCGTGATATACCTACCAAACATATTAGACTTACTATCTTTCCTATTGTCAAATATCTCCTAAGATCACCTTGGAAAGAAAGTAATTAGGTGATGAAAATGGCTTTCCATGGTAAATAAATTAAAAGAGCAATCATCAATGTAAGACTATAGCCACATAAACTTGCACTATATTGTTACTATCAACGATGGAGAAGGCTTCAAGTCCACTACTGCTTCTGCTTTACCTGACGTATAATCGCTCGCAGTATTCTCAAATTCCAAACTTACAATGAACTCATGCACCCAAGAAATAAATTATAAAAAAAAAAAATTCCTAGTTCGAAAATATTAAAATACAAAGTTTGATCATTCACTCAAACAAGAAGAGCTAATCCTGTAGTAAACTAAATCAAAAACCAATCAAGTAATAAACAAAATACAATGATTTCAGAGTTCCTCTAATATAAGAGTACCTCTCAAACAACGGAAGTTTTATTGATTATCAACAAAAACAAAAGAACTCACAAACACAAAGTGTTCTCAAGTATACAAACTGATGCCCCTTTAAAAACTCTCACACACAAAACTCTATCCTACATCCATCTATTTATACTAATAGATGTCAAAGTCCCTAGAATATAGGAAACCAAATCCTATACTAAAACCAAATCCCAAACCAACTAGGAAACACAAATCCAAATATCTTGCGTCCAAGATATCATAATCCTTGTTTTAGTTTAGGCATGTTGATTTAATGTCAAATCCAACAATCTCCACATTGGCATGAAATCCATAACGAGGCATCAAACAACTTCCATTGCTTCACTATATCGCAAGATCAAACTTGCTTCAAATGCATCAAATCTAAGCAGTGCTTGAACTTAGTTGTATTAACCACCTTTGTCAACATGTCAGCTGGATTATCTTCTGTAGCAACCTTTTTTTAGACGAATCTCACCTTCAGCTACCACTTCTCTCACAAAATGATATCGCACATCAATGTGCTTAGTCCTAGCTTGATGTACATGATATCTGGCCAAATAAATGGCACTTTGGCTGTCACAATATACATCCAACTTGTGTTGTTCTACACCTAAATCTCCTAACAACCCCAGGAGTCCACAGTGCTTCTTTGATTGCTTTAGCGATCGCTATGTATTCTGCTTATGTGATTGATCGTGCCACCATTGGTTGTAATATTTATCTCCAGCATATATGACCCTTTGCCATAGTAAACACATACTCAGTCGTCGATCTCTCTTGTTTAAGTCTCTAGCAAAGTCTGAGTCCACATATTCAGCTGAGAACTTATCAATTCCTTTATCACATCTTTCAAAACAAATACCTTTGTCCCTCGTTCCATGTAAATACCTTAGTATCCACTTAGCAGCATTCCAATGCTCTCTTCCAGGATTATGGATGAATCTACTAATAATTCCAGCTACATGTGCTATATTAGGACAAGTACACACCATAGCATACATTAATCTTCCAACCAAATTAGCATATGGAATACCATCCATCTTCATTAGTTTTGAGACATTGTTGACTGCTCAACTTGAAGTGAGCACCTAATGGAGTTTCTACAGGCTTAGTGTCTTTTGTTACTCTAAACTTTTGTAACAACATCTCAAGATATTGCTTCTGGGACAAACACACCAACCCTTTTTGTCTATCCCTGTGATCTCCATTCCCAATATTTTTTTGGCTTCACCGAGATCCTTCATTTCGAACTCCCTTCTCATTTGCTCCTTCAACTTTTCTATCTCTGAAATATTGCTTGAAGCTATGAGCATGTCGTCCACATAGATTAACAAGTACAAGAACAAACCATCTTTCAACTTCTTATGATAAACACAGTGATCATAGTGACTTCTTGTATAGTCTTGACCCTTCATAAACTTGTCAAATCTCAAATATCACTGCATGGGTGACTACTTCAAACCATAAAAAGATTTTCTGAGCTTACAAACCAATTTTTCTTTGCCCTTCACTTGATACCTTTCGGGTTGGTCTCATATAAATCTCTTCATCCAAATTACCATGAAAGAATGCGGTCTTCACATCTAGTTGTACCAATTCAAGGTTGAATTGTGCAACTAGGGCAAGCAATATTCGAATGGATGAGTGTTTAACCACATGAGAAAAAAAATTCATTGTAATTTGTTCCCTCATTTTGAGTATATCTTTAGCCACTAGCCTACCTTTAAATCTTACCAAGCTCTTGTCATCCACTCCATCCTTTTTTGCATAAACCCATTTGCAGCCAATTGCTTTCCTTCCTCTAGGCAACTCTACTAATTCCCAAGTCTTATTCTTGTGAAGGGAGAACATTTCATCGTCCATTGCATCATGCCATTTACTCTCTTCTTCACTATTTACTGCTTCTTCAAAATTAGTGGGAATTTCAGCCTCAATTATTGGCAATGCATATACCATGCAGGCCATGCAATCTTTATATCTCGCAGGTAGGGATATGTCTCTTTTTCCCTTCCTTTTGGCTATGAAATCATCTTGTATCTTTAGTTATTCTGATGGTGTTTCTTCTTCGTGATCACTATCTTCATGTTCAAGTTGATCACCTTGTCTTTGTTCTTCCACAACTTCCTTATTTGGTTGTGAATTCACAATTACTTGTTCCCCAAGCTCCACCATCTGAACATTTTCCTTCAATTTCATGTGACTTTCATCGAATGTCACATCTCTACTTACTATAATCTTGTTCAACTCGAGACACCAAAGTCTGAAACCTTTCACACCATTATTGAATCTCATAAAGATAGCTTTCTTGGCTCATGGATCCAGTTTGTTTCCTTCACATGAAAGTAGGCATTGCATCCAAACACTTGTAGCTTATTGTAGTCTTGATCTGATTCTCCATACCACACTTCAATGGGTGTTCTACCCTCTAATGTTGTTGATAATAGTCAATTAAGCGCATGACATGCATAGCTCAAAGCTTCTACCCAAAATCTCTTTGGTAGCTTAGCTTAAGATAGCATGCAATGAACTTTCTCAAGCAAGGTCCTATTTAGTCCATCTGTAATCCCATTCTGCTGTGGAGTATGTCTAACACTGAAATGTCAAGTAATCTCTTCCTTTTTACACACTTTGAAGAAATGATCAGAGGTATATTCCCTTCCATTGTCACTTCTCAGTATATTAATCTTATTTCCATTCTTGTTATCCACCATGTTCTTCCATTCCAGGAAGATGTCAAGAACCTTGTCCTTTCGTTTCATCATATATATCCATGAGCTACGAGAGTAGTCATCAATAGAAGATATAAACCATCATTTTTCCACCTAAAGAAGCATTCTTTGCATGCCCCCAAACATCAGAATGAACATAGTCCAAAATCCATTTCGTTTGATTAATAGCTGAGCCAAATTTCACCTTTGTTTGTTTGCCAAGAACGCAGTGCCCATAGAACTTTATCTTTCCTGTTTTTGCTTCTTTTAAACACCCTTGCTTGATCAATCCTTGTAATGCTTTCCTTCCTACATGTCCTAACCTCATGTGCCATAATGCAGACAAGTCACTTTTATCACTTTGCACTTCATCAGCTATCATAGCCACTCCATTTTCCAAAGTCTTTCCTTGTAGCATATAAAGTAAGCCATTTCGAGGCCCTTTCATTATGACAAGTGCTCCTTTAGTAACTTTGAGCACATTGTTATTGGAGTAAAACTTGTAGCCTTGTGACTCGAGAGTGCCTAGTGAGATCAAATTTTTCTTCAGATTTGGGACGTACCTTACACCATGCAATTCTCGAATTACACCATCATGATGCTTGATCCTGATGCTTCCTATCCTTGAGATGCAGTCGATTCTCTGCACTATTCTTCATATATTTTGTCTCCAATATAGCCCACAATTCATTCATGGAAGTTATGTTCATCACACCATACTTATGTTGCTTTCCACTACTACAACAGGGCCTTATAGTGTCAGTAGGTGGCATCGGTTTAATATAATATAGTGGCGGACAAGACAGTTGCGACACTAACTGAACATGACGTCGGATTTATTGTCCCTTATAAGCGTCATAAAATGTTTACGTCGCTTTTAAACCGAAGTAAACATTTAATGTATCTTATAACCGACAAATATTTTAATAATTTTTAAATACTGGTGTCGCTTTAAACAAAATAATGTCGCTTTTCAGCGACACAAAGTATTGCTTTTAAATATTTTAAAGCCTGCGTCAGTTCTGAGCAACATAGATTTTAGTTTTTTTTAAATATTTTGAAACCCGGTGTCGGTTGCAGTTGACACTAATAATATTTTTAAATATTTTAAAACCTGGTGTCATTTTGTTATCTACCAAATTCATATATACTTAAGTTATAAAATTTTAAAAAGGCAGGTCACTAAACTTTTGCAAAATTTCAAACATTTTGAAATTTGAAATTTTCACACCACTCCCACACAAAATGCTAAATATAAAGGAAGAGAACACAGCCCCTTCAGTAAAGCAGCTTCTTCTTTACTCCTTCTTTGCAGCCACAACATGTTATTAGAAGCCCTTTTAGGATCATGGGAACCAATTTCATTGCTCTGATACGTAGCATCTACTGTGTTCTGTAAATAATTCGGAGCCCTGGGTTGTTCCCCTTTAAAACTTTTGACTTCGCCATCTTTATCAAACATATTTGAATGAGTAATTGATCCAAAACCACCATGATTGATCTGTTCAACAACAATATAGATGGTCAAAGTTAAAGATGATGAATTGTAACCATTAGGCTCACGATTAATTTTTGGGAAGATGCCATCATTAGTGTTGTTTCAAAGCAGCTCCTTGATCACGACGGAGGTCGTCGATCCCGAGTTTCAGAATTTGCGCAGGGCTGCCGAGTTGAGGTAGAGGACTGTCATTGGGAGCGCCGAGGGAGTCGTGGAAGAGACGGAAACGGCATTGTCTCGTATTGAAGGCGAGGCCAAGGAGGAAAGTGTGGCGGAGGGCGGCTCGGCGAGTAAGCAAATGAGCGAGCCCAATGGGAACACGATCCCGAAATTGCAGATCGTCGAGTCATTGGATTAGAAACGGCTCATGGTCGAAGATCCAAATTGTGAGTCCTCTTGCTTTTCCCTCGTGCAATTTCCGTGTACAAATTCTTCAAATTTTGATATTTATTTTGGCTTCTTCTCTCAGATGTATTTTCAATGGACAATTCACCTGGCAATTTGTCTCTTCATGAATTGCAGTGGACAAGTCAATCGACTTCTCTTCATGAATTGCCAAAATTCTTCAAAATCTGTCTCTACAATTTCTATGTGCAGTACTTCATGGACAAGTCAATCGACATCTCTTCATGAAATATTTTTATTATTATTAACAAAGGTGGTGTCGGTTAAGACCGTCACTAGTTTGCATATTTTATTTATTTAATTGTTATCTGATGTCGCTTTAACCGATGTAATGTTGAAGTATACGTCGCTTTAAACCAACGTCAACATCAGTGTCGCTTTCAACCGACGGTAGCAATGGTGTCACTATTCCAATCCAACATTACATTGTTTTATGTCAGATTTTTGTCAAATTTCAGACAGAAATCGGATTTCTTGTCGGTTTGTGGTTCGTCGGTGATAGCCTATATTCTAGTAGTGTTTCCAATAGCTGAATTGTAGAACATATGCATGAGCATTCAATCTTTCCCATTCTTCTTTTTCTTCGAAAACGGCATTTCTTCTAACACAACAACCAAACCTTGTTGTATCAGGACATCTCGAACCTCACATTGCCATATAAAAAGTTGTTCGTTCCATCAAATTTCTCAATTTCAAACCTAGCACTCTGAACCATCATCTTGGTTCCACTAGTGCTAGACTTTACTTCAACATCATCACCACTGATACAATCACTAGTCTTCGTCATTGCTTAATAGTCACAACCCACGTAAGAACCTAAGCTCTTGATACCACTTGTTGTAAGCTAAACAAAAAACCAATCAAGTAATAAACAAAACATAATGATTTCAGAATTCCTCCAATATTGGAGTACCTCTCTAACAACGGAAGCTTTATTGATTACTAACAAATACAAGAGAACTCACAAACACAAAGTGTTCTCAAGTATACAAATTTATGCCTCTCAAAAACTCTTACACACAAAACTATATCCCACATCCATCTATTTATACTAATAGATGTCATAGGTTTACACAAAGTCCTTAGAATATAGGAAACCAAATCCTATACTAAAACCAAATCTCAAACCAACTAGGAAACACAAATCTAAATATCTTGCGTCCTGATTCTTGTTTTAGTTTAGGCGTGTTGATTTAATACCAAATCCAACAGACCCTAGCGATAGTATATAGGGAGATGGAAAGATTAATTATGGTGCTCTAGATTTGGATTTGATTTCAGCATACATGCATGCAAATGTGCTTTCAAGAAGCTACACCATTATTTGCTTCCTTGGTACGTGTAGTCTTCTTCACCTCTTGTAGTCCCTTTCCTCCAGTGTTTATAGTAGATGTACTGCAAAATTATCTGTTGTTATGCTTGTTAAGGCATATCAATAAAATCATAAGTATCATACGTACTTATAGTTACCGATCACATTATTGATCATATTTTTAATCATATTTCTCACATTTCACTTATGTTATGTGTGAACAAAGTAATCTGTAAATCTAGTAAGTATAGTAATTACTAAATGCAATGTTAGGACTATTTTAATATGGGTTATTTGTATCATGTTTATCACACACCTCACGTTTCACTTAAGTTAAAAGATATGCTAAAACAGTGATCTGTGAATGCTGTAGGTGTAGTAATTGTTAAATATTTACTAAATGTGTATATATATATATGCAGGAGGACTAGCAAAGGATACAAATAAGTCAAGTACTACGCAAACTGCAGCATCGAGCAACCATGACATGTTGGCCGTAATGTTATCCCAGTCGGTGGTTCTTACAAGTATGCTGCAAATTTTGGAATATTAAAAAAAATTAATTAAGAAGCATGAGGAAAGTAGAGATAGGAAGATAGTGTAGTAGAGACATTGTAAACTAACCTTCCCACATAAGTGACATTTGCGATCAGTGCAAAGACGAACATTAGAGGATTCAAGCCCTGTATATACATAACCAATAGTTTTAAACTGTTCGATTATATACATGATCATATTTAATTGAATTTATTAGAAAGGAATCAAAGAGTAAAGAACTACCTCCACACTTCCTCTTTTAATCTGGCCAATGTAAATCACACCGCGATTAAGTTAGGAACGTCCAAAATAAAATCGATAAATAAGGTAAAATAAACGTTTTGATAGTGACAGAGATATGAATGAATAAAGTATAGTAATTAAGAGGATATACTTCAGCTATTCCTATTAATTCAACGGCTAAGGATAACTCTGAAGTTAATTAGTAAAATATATATATATATATATACACGTACATTTAAACAAATCTGAGGGAGTCGACCACCCATGTATATAGCAGCCATTAGCCAGCCCAGCCATTGACCCAAGGCACTATGCTCAACTGAGTGTTCCTGTACAGACACTAGTATCAGCAAATGATTATTCTGGAGGAAAAATGTTATTTTCTCAGATTGTAGGACAACATAACCCTGTGAATCTAGACCATTGATCATGTTGTTTTTTTTTCCTTTTTGCATCAGCGGTATTAATAGATATAGTTTGTGTGACAACCAATCATACCTGCAAGAGTTTCCTCCCAGTAACTCCCAGGTATACTTGTGCCAAACCCTTTGTTTGTGAAGGCAAGTTAAGTGATGTAGCTAGAAATGTTCCGTAACCAACCTGGAATTATTTTACCCAAAGTGGTGATTAAATCAAAATGATATAGTAGAACAAAACACTTGTTAACTAACTATGTTACGATTTTTAAAAGAATAGAACTACAAATATACGCCTAATATTCTCCCAAATCTTCGTTACTAATTGATGTGACATAAACATAACAATTAATTATTAAACATGCACAATTTTAGGCAATTTACAAAATGATCTTAAGTAGGAAATTAGATTTTCGAGGCTCACCAATCTTGGGATTGACCTAGACTGGGTAACAGAGTTCTTGTTGGATGTAACCGGAGCTGACTCGTCCTCAGAAGACGAGTCACTGTCTATTGTCATTGCAGAAGGACCACTTCTAGCTGCTCTCATATACGTTCGAAAAGGCGGAGTTCCACTGCCAGCCATTGATCTTGCTGACCTGTAAAAAGTATGTGACAAGAAACTCGTTTTATCAATCAAGTTAAGAAGATACATCCTAAATATGGAACATAAATATGTAGAAGTTGTAGGAGGAGGTTACGTACGTGTAGTAGAACTCCCTTTTAGGAGTGGCTTTGGGTGAAGCAGTTGGTATTGGAATGCTTGAATCAGCCAACTTAGGATTCAATGGTTTTTTGTTCTCTTCTTCATCCTAATTACATGTTAATTAATTGATCATTAGACCCTCGTATTATCCAGCCAGCTTCAGTTAATAACAATTATTCAGAAAATAATTGATAGATTGAGAGGCGAAAAACCAAAATTGAAATGAAAATGTTGTACCTTCTGTCTGGGCGTGATATTTCGGCATTTCCACCATGCATAGATGTAGTCATAGTACACACTCTGCAATACTAATACTATAGTACTTGCTGTGTAGAGCTATTAATTAAAGAAAAACAAAAGAAAACATATGATAAATTAAAGCTTATAAAATGATATTTCTAATTTAAGCTACAGTAAATTACTCACAAATTAAATGATATTACTAATTTAAGCTACATATGATAAACTAATCATAACAAACAAAGTAATTCAGCACTTTCTTCATAAATTAAATTTATTACTCACAAAATTTTAAAAAATTAATGGACCCTACTTAGTGGCTAGTGACTCCCTAAATTGATGGCATCCTTTAGACCTAAATTGATGGGAATAATTTGAACAAATTTTAGATTCAAAAAGCCAAGTCTTACTATAGATTCGGACATGGCCTAAATTATCGTGCATTTAGTGTTTATCATTTCTTCCTACAACTGCAATTACCAAAAGAAGCAAAGATATATGGAAACATAACACAGTTTAATATTTTTTTAAATTATAATTAGAAACGTAATACAAAGTTTTTGAAGGGGCAAATTTACCAGAGCGGTGTACAACTGGGTCGGCAACTGCATGAAAAAATAGCTATCATTAAAATATTTAACACCAGAAATTTGCCAAAGCTACAAAAAAAAAAAAAAAAAAAAATCTGACAATATATATATATGGTGGAGACCCATCATGCATGAAAATAAAGATAGTGGCTTTAACCACAGCCAATCACCTGCTGATGGTTTTCTGGACCACCAGACTAACAAACAACATAACTATGGCAAAGAGAAAGACAATAGCAATATTGACTGGGTTAACTCACCGTTGCTGGTTCCAGAAAACAACCCAACAAATTAAACACATCCCTGCATGAAAACCAAAAATAATAATTAATTAATTAATCAACTTTCAATAACATTACACAACTTTAAATCCTTTTTTTTCTATTCAGGGACGAAGGAGAATATTGGAGAGCTGAGAAGAGAAATATTACTAGACTTCTTAGTCTAATCGTGGGTCAGAATACTAACCCGGCGACCCAGGTGCAGAGGAAGGCGAGGGAAACACCGTGGCTGGACTTGGTGTGAAAGTTTGTGATGATTTGAGGAATTTCAGCCACACCCCAACACACTAAGCTGATCAGACCCGAAGCAAACGAGATGTCATCGTTTAGGTTGCAAAGGCAGTCCTTGAAATATTTCTGAACCCAACGCACACAGGGTTTGTTCTCCGCCACACAATAAGAGAGCGTCATTCTCTCCGGACGCCCCTGAGTGGCAGCTGAGTTTTGTTTTGTAGGTGGTTTTGCAATTGGCAGAGCTTATGAAGGTGGTTTTAAGAGAGAGAGGGAGGCAGCAATACTTATGAAGTGAATGACACAACAGAAGGCGACATATTACAGAGGAAGGGATGACTTATATAGAAGCCTAAAGTATCTCCGAAGTCTTCCTTTTTTAGGTCAAAATGTAATTATGTAAAATAGGGCAACGCTAAACATGTGGCGTGCCTATTTTTTAGCCTGATGTACTCAGAAGAAGTGTATGTGTCTGTTTGTTGGAGTAAAAGAATAAACTTGGTGCACAGGCTGGGGTGTGTGTGGTGGTGAGCATATTCTATAATACCATGATGCTTTTTTTATTTCCATAGGAAAATAATATCGATAAAACAGATCCTCTGGGGTCTGAAATGTTCATACTGGTAAAGTGTTTCTGTACAAGCGTTTCTTTTAAGTGAGTAGTTCAAATGGACAAAACCATTACGCAAAAGTGTTTTTGAAAAAGGCTCGAATTCTTCTTTATGCTTCTAGCGCTTAGACTAAAATGTTTTTATAGAATTTTTTATTAAAAACAAATTTTTTTTAAGCGATTTGTGGAAAAGTAGTGAACTGCACCCTTAAAAAAACACATAGCAAATGTTATTTGCATATAAGGTTGTAAAAGACGCTAGGCGTTAGTCAGGCCGTAGACTGAAGTCTAACACTTAGGTGGCTGGGCAGGAACCTAGGCCGACTAAGCAAATTTAAGTATATTTATTATATATTGTGTAATAAGTGCTTATTTATACTAAAAAATACATATTGCCTTGGGATAAATAACTTGAAAAATATAATGACATATAAATTATAAGGTATTAGAACATAATAAAACATAAGTAACAAGCATAAAATGTGTGTTCATCTAAGTATTCAACAAGTCTTTTACAATTTATAGAAAAAATAAAATACAAAATGAAAGTATTTAAGTGAGAGTCGCAACCTTGGTGGGTCTGGGGGGGCTAGGCATGCGCCTAGACCGTTCTTAATTTCAAACGCCTAGGGACTAATTAGGGCGACGGTCAGCCTCCAAGCGCCTAGGAGGGATCTAAGCGACGCTAGACGTGGATTTTAAAACAATGCTTGTACAAAGCCTTCGAGTGCACTTTTTAATTAATTTTTTTCAATCAACATAGTTATAAGTGTTTTTGGTAATTTGAAAATACTTTCAATTACTTTAAAACCACTTTCAAATAAATCTGACTACTCCCAAATAGGTACTTAAATTATAGATAAAAATAACATACTTGAGAATTTAGAAATTTGAACTCAAGAAAATGTGAAATTAAAATTTTAACTAGAGAAGTCATTTCTTCAACTGTTTAATTTTGTTTCTCTCTGGTGAATATGATCTCATTTTCCCCTTAAAAAAATTAAACATCTTTGAATATACTATAACCAAACAACAACAGCAATAACAAAAGGTTACAACAATCTTAAAATTAAACTGCCTTTAAAAATAAAAATTTAGGAATCCCTCGATGCGAATCTTTATTTCAGATGCCTCCCCTCATGTTTGCATGGCTTTCCTATAAACCGACATGAATTGGCGGTCGAGCTAACTCAGCACCAAAAATGATTTAAAAATGCACGATAGGTCCAAAATGTCAAGGACATGTAAACATCCTCTTCTTCGTGTCACCGCTTACAAGTCTTTATGATAATTTATTTTATTTATCACTTTCGACTACTAGCATCTGATAGTAAGCTTGTTTGCTTTTTATGTTGGACAGAACTTAGGCTGTTGAAAAATCAGCAGCAGTTTATGCTGTTGACAAATTACATATGGATATGTGTTCAATTTATAATTAAAAAATTAATTATTTGGACACACATTTATTTATGATTTGTGTGCAGTAGCTTCTGCTGCTATTTTTTCAACAATCAAGTTCTGTCTTTTTATGTTTGAGACCAAAGAGAAGGAGATATTAGAAAAAAGAAAAAGATCCTCGCCGAGTTTTTTTTTTTGAGAATCCTACGATTGTGATCGTTCATCATGTATTGTACAATTAATTTTCGTTAGGTATTATTTATATTTAATTTTGAAATGATATCTGACCGTACGATGTATGATGAATGATCATGATCTCATAATCCCCCAACAAATGATTAGACGAGGATCCTTTTCCTTAGAAAAAGATGTGTGGGTGTCAGTCACAGTGAGAGCCGTTAAGTGGAGAGCAAAGTAGAAATGATTTTGAGAAAGAGAAATCGAATGCAAATAGGGGAATGGGGATCCTCTCTAGCTCCTCTTTGTAAGGATCCTAGGAATCTTCAAAGCGTGTTCGTTTATCGTTTATCATGCAGTCAGTTTTTGTCAGATATTGTTCATATTTAATTTTAAATAAAAGTATTTAAAATGATTTCTGACCGCATGATGTGAGGATTCCCGGGATCCTCATTCCAAATAGGGTCCCAGCAGGATAGAAAGGAAAATGATTCTAAAATTTTCTATGCCCCAATATACAAAGAGATTTTTCACTGGAACCAAAACACGGAGTGGTATACTCCATGTCACTATACAAATAATGCAATATATATGTTAAAAAGTTAATAACTTCAAAAATAAAATTTTTCATCGCTTATATAAAAATACGTAATATACCATCCGTATTTCGATTACAATGAAAATTTTCTCCAATATACAAATAAAGACTATGATTTCAAGAGCATACTTGCAAACAATGATCTAATTAATAATAAAAATAAATAATTGTAAATGTTGCATGAAAATGATGAAATAGACTGACTATTTATAGAAATCAATGCATGAGTGATGCCAGATCATGTTAGAGATAAAAATTTTAAAAAATTAATTACGGGATAAGAAAACATGTCATACCCTATCTGAACATTAAAGAAAAACATATCATCTCCAATACGTACACTAGGTGAAGAACTAACAAAACAGCTTCAAAACGACCAAACTCGCATATATGTGATGAGACGATCAAACTTGCCTAAAGCGAGACACCAAACTCGCATGTAACGAGGCCGAATAAGTCATACTGAGTTTCTTAAATTATTACAAAACAGATTATGAGAGAATCGTGATGCTCACAATAATAACTCGATTCCAAAATACCAAGACATCAACACTAGAATCAAATAAAACCAACAATAAAAAAAACAACACAACTTCGCTCAGCAGGATCTAACCATTTTATTTATAAAATTCTTTTGTTTTTCCTTGTCTCTGTCACAAATTTCTCACATATGTTTGCCTTTTTTTTATATTATTTTTTTAAGAAAAGATGTCATCTACGGAGAAGAGGGTGGACTTAGTCTCACAATGGGCTAGCAATCATGTAGTTCAAATTCGTCTTTGGCGAAAATCAAATTTAAGATCGTCTCAATTACAAGTAACAAGAATATCATTAGACCATATTAAATAACACTTTATTTTTATAATAGAAAGTTGACAATATTTTAAAGGATTGTCAAATGTATTCCAGCTCAAACTTGCCGATACAAGTTTATTTGAAATATTCAATTATCGCATGATCCAAAAATCATATTTGAGATGTTTACTTCTAGAATCTAAATATGCTTTAGAGACAAGCTAAAAGTAGTCCACTAGGATCTATTTATATTCTTCATCGGCTTTCTTTTGTTTGAGCTGTGATCTTGGCATATAGCAAATTTGTGGTATCAAACAAAAAAAAAAAAAGATATACTTGAATGAGTCCGGATCCTCATTGGATCATCTTTGTGAAGATTCCGAAGATCCGTAAATTGTGTCCATTCATTGTATATCGTGCGATCATAAATTATTTTACATATTTTTATTTAAAAATAAATATAAACAGTACTTGATAAAAACTGATCGCACGATATATAATAAATAGACACAATTCATGTATTTCCAGATCATCATCAAAAGAATTTGGAGAAGATCCTGTTGGTACTTGAATATCCTGTTAGCGCGGTAGTATTAGTCCACCTTCCTGCAAGTTGCAGATTACTTTAAAACAAAAAATTATGAATATCGCACAACGATAAATTTGGTTATGGGCATGGCAATTAAAAAAGTAACATAAATACAATAGTCATACAAAGGAGATGATTGGATGATGGCTTGCGAGATGGAACCGGACCGATTTTCATTATTCACCTTTGCTTCTAAATTTTAAGTACAAAAAATGTCTATAAGTAACGTGATAGCATTTTATCCATCAGGAATAATATATGAATGAATAAGTATTTATATTTAGGGTAAATTACATAGTAGCCCATCAGGTTTGAGGTCTATTACAACCTCATACAACATCTTTAAAACATTTCATTTTCATACCTCACGTTCTATTTTATTTCAAAATAATATCTCCGTTACATTTTCCATCAATTGATCCGTTAAGTGCTGACGTGGCTGCCACATTTGTGCCACGTGGCTGCCAAATGTGTGCCACGTGGCAAAAAAAATTAATTTTTAAAAAAAAACCTTAATCTTTAAAAAAAAATTAAAAAAAAAAAAACCTGAAAACTTGAAACCCATATCCCATTATCCCCCAACCCCTGAACCTTGGAAGAAGAAGGGAAAAAAAATAAAAAAAAAGAAACAAAAAAAGAAGAAACCCCCACCCCGTGAACCCCCCAAACCAGAAACCCAGAAAGAAGAAATCCCCCCACCACCACGCCACCCCCCACCCCGCGACCCACCTCACCCAGAACCTCCCCTTCACATTTATCTCCCTTCATTTTCCTCACCATCAAAGCGCAAAAGGGTTTCTTTGGTTTGCTCGCTTTCTGCAACTTCAACTGATCATCCATGGCCGACCTCTCCAGCTCAGCCTCTCGCCGCCAGCTTTCCGTCACCACTCCGCCCCAGATCTCCAAATGTAGAAAGAAGAAATCCACCCCCCCCCCCCGCAACCCTCCCTCCCCCACGACCCACCTCACCCAGAAACCCACATCCTTCCCTCCCAAAAAAAAAAAAAACCCCCCAGTTTGTCCCCCCCCCCCAAAATCTGCAAGAAGAAGAGGAAGAAAAAAAAAAGAGAAAAAAAAAGAAAAAAAAAGCCCAGTTCGCGGGGGGGAAGGGAAGTGGGTCGTGGGTCGCGGCGTAGCGGGGGGAAGGGAGGTGGGTCGTGGGTCGCGGCAGGGCCTGGGGGGTTTCTTTTTTTTCTTCTTCCTCCCTCTTCTTTTTCTTCTTTTTGTTGTTGCAGGTATGTGGCGGTAGAACAAGCAATTGGGTCGGCGGTAGGGGGTGTGTAGAGGATAGTGGAGGGTGTGTAGAGAAGGAAAGAGGGTGGGTGCGGAGGGAGGGAGGGTCGCGGGTTAGGGGGTGCACATGGAGGGTCGTGGGTGGGTGGGGGGGGGGCGGGGGTGTTCTGGGTTTTTGGTTTTGGGGTGGGGGGTTATCATTTCTGGGTTGCAGGGAAGAAGATGAAGATGGGGGATATGGGTTTAGGGGTTGCGGGGAGAAGAGAGGATTTTGGGAGTTGCAGAAGGGTGAGGCAGGGGGGAAGGAAGGGATCTGGGTTTTGGGATTTTCTAGTATTTTTTTTTTAAATTTTAATATTTAGAAGATTTAGGTTTTAAAACAAAAATATTTTTTTCCACGTGGCAGCCACATCAGCACAAATGTGGTAGCCACGTCAGTATTTAACAGACTAATGGATGGAAAATCTAACGGAGGTGTTATTTTGAAATAAAATGGTACTGGATGTATGAAAGTGAAATGTTTTAAAGATGTCGTATGAGGTTGTAATAGACCTTAAACCTGATGGGCTACTATGTAATTTACCCTTATATTTAATTTTAAATTTTAAATTTTAAAATAATTTTTGACTGCACGACATATGATGAACGATCACGATCACGGAATCCTTAGAATTCCCATAAAAAGAATACAGATAGGATCCTTTCCGAGAATTAAACCCAAAATAAAGACCAAATTCAATCCAATATGCAGACAAATAAACTAACACAGCAATCCATATGGATTGCCCAAGTCCTCAGTAATTTATTCGAATCTAGCCTCCATAGTCATCCAGGTTCATCCGTTTTACATTACTTGTTCTTCTTTTCGGATTTGGATCCCATCCGGATCTAAACGATGAGCATTATTGGCATTATCACATTTTAGTTGTTCATCGTATATCGTATGGTCAGAAATTATTTAAATTTTTTTATTTAAAATTAAACACAAATAGTACATGATGAAAACTAATAGAATGATATATGATGAACGGTTAGGATGTGAAGATCCTTAGAATCCCCACCATTTGGATCGGGATGGGATCCTCATCCCTTCTTTTTCTATATTTTCGTTTCTGTTTAGAATAAGAAAACCCGTCAAATTCTTTTTCTGGGATTCTTAAGGATTCTGTGATTGTGACACTTTATCGTACATCGTACGATTAGTTTTTATTATGTACTATTTATATTTAATTTTAAATTTTAAATTTTAAAATAATTTTTAACCGTACGATATACGATGAACGATTACACACGAAATCTTTAAGATCCTCGTTAAAAAAATCCGACGAGGAACCATTTCCAAAAACCTGTACGTTGCCCTGGTCTCTATCTCATCAAACTTTGACATGGAGGACAGTGATGTTAAGTTTGACAAGTATGGAATCCCTTCCGGATCAGAATTGTTTATTTCTTCACATTTCTGAACCGTTCATTTCATGGCAAGAGAATTTAAAGCTCCAAATTCTGTCATGTCACCAACAGCACCCAGCATTTTCTGCAGGCTTTCCCTCTCCCTCCTATATGCCTTTTGAGCCGCCCTTGTTTCTGAAATGTTTTTATATTTGCTCTGTTATATCGTATGTTTTTGCTGTTGCTGAAAAATGAAATTTTATACGCCTGGACTGCAGCAACAGAATCTGCAAATTGAAAATTACACACAAAAATATTTGTTTTGCAATAGTTCCTTAATTTTTCTTTTAGTTTAATTTAAGTTATTGACTTCTCAATATTCATTTCTTTAGTCATTAAACTTAACAATATATTGTACATTAATTTTTTTTACGAATGTTCTTTCCTTTAAATATTAGTAAAAGAAACATATAATCGAAAAAGAATACGAAGAGAAGGAAAAAATAAATAAATATTAAGCAGTTGTGGATGAGAATAACCCTTTAAAGTGTTGAAAAAAAAAAACCCTTTAAAGCAGATCGAAAACGATAAAAAAAAAAAGAACGGAGACGGTGCGCCACAACTTGGCAACTAATCATTGGCACGCGTATGTAGATGTCATTTCGTGCTTATCCATCGATATCCTGCAGGGATAAGGATTGTCTGCCCTCCTAGTTGTGGTGCCCTTCCATGCCTTCCTATTTTGTGCGGTCATGGTTAAGACACGTCAATATTTTATATTTTTATTGTTTTTTGTCTTATTATCTCATTAAAAAATTAATATAAAATATTGACATGGCTTAACCATGACCGCACAAAATAGGAGGGCATGGAAAGGCACCACAATTAGGAGGGCAGACAATCCTTGTCCATCCTGTAGTGTGTTTGCCTGTTTAGATAAAGTATGATTGTATTCTCGTACTCAATTGTATGTGCGTATATTGATCGAAGAATTTAATCGTAGAATGGATATAGTTTAAGACAGCTGGGTTTGTAAAAATTTGAGATAAAGACGGCAAGCGCCTAAGGTTTTGTACAAAAAGCTGTCTATGATGAAGAAAGATGATTATGTTTAGTCGACATCAAATAATAGGGCCGGGGATTTAGTAAAAAAAACCGACTATGTGATTTTTCATTCAAGTGGAGCCTGCAGAGTGGTATTTCCGATTTTGCTAGCTGTATGCATGCATGTCTCCCACACAAAGTCTTAAATACAAGGGTTTTAATATTTTTTTTCCATAAAAAATATATAAAAAAAGTCCTAAGTGCACAAATTAGTTGAAATTTAGAAAAATGAAAGTAATAAGGCTCTTTTAAAATCGATTCCTTAACAAAATCTAAGGATGACTAAAATGAAAATATGATAAATAATGCACTTATCAATAGAACTAACTTAGAAACAGTAGTTACTTTATTAGAGCTAAGACATGAAAAAGATTTTAGCATATAGTTACCCAGACATGTAGTAGGTTTTTTTTTTTTTTTTTTTTTTTTTTTTTGTATCTGAACTTTATTGTTATTTCAAGTTCATGAGAAAAGTGAATGCGTTATGACATGAAATATTCATTTCTCATGTTGCAGAACAAATGCGATTGTTAGGTTGACAACTCTATTTCATAAAAAATTTGCCTCGCCTGGTCTAACTCAATCCCAAGTCTAAGACTGTCTAACTTATCGAAAGCATGTGCATGGACGCAATCCCATCTTTCACTGAGGCTTGTATGAGCTCTCTATGTTTGATTGCATACCAAGTCTTGAAATCAAGTTTTCAAAGTTAAATTTTTGTCCCGACATTCATGAGAGCCTTGTTGAAAAAAGCATAAAGTGGTAACCTTCCAAAGGCTTGGATAATGGACGGCATAAGATAAGACAGCGAATGGGAGCCTAGATTATTGATCAAGAAAACTATAAAGAGAGAACATCCAATTAACTTTGTTTTGCCCCTGATGTAATTTGTCATCTATCTTTACATGCTACTGAGCTATGGAGAAGTAATTCAACCGAGAAAAGATAATGTGCAAATCAAAAGTTCTTATATATAATAGAATTTCTTCTATTTTGAACCACGTATAGTTGTTTAATTGGATATTAAATTTTTGGCATCCTTCTTTGAAAGTAGCAATCATTACTGTGTAGTCACAGTTTGACAGTTTGACACGTGAATATAATTTTGTTTTGTTTTTTTGTTTTTTCATAAATTATTCTTGCATGCATCAAAACTATAAAAGAACGTGGGAAAGAACCGAACAATAAAGAGAATCCATACGAATGATACATAGCTACCATTTTTTTTAATAACAACTAACGAACATATTATAGTAAAGATAATATATACTTGGGTACTCACTAGTGAGTACTCTATACTATATGTACCTAAGTATTATCCTTGGATAATAAAACATGTACCCTATGGGCCTATACACCTAAGTTTAATAACATATTCTTTATTTTTCAAAATAATAAAACATGTGTTAATATATCATTAGACAAAATTAAAAAGTAAATACTACCTATTAAGTACTCAAGTATTATTGTTATAACAAATGAAAGGCACCGAAAGTTATCTTGTTTTTACAATTAACGTACGTTGTAACTTGTAACTCTCAAACACAGAAGTTCTGGTTGAGTCATAAAAAAAAGTTGTTGCACCATCTGCAAAACGCATTTTATTGCAGGTTTTTACCTTTAAGGTTTTTGTTTTAGAGGGGTTCAGAAATACATTTCTTATTAGGTAAGGGTGATGAAAAGGGTTGTCTCTCTTTATTTAGTGTTTGATAGATATGATTTTTTTAGGGACGACCTTAAAGATATATATGATTGAATCATTGAAATACAGTGAGAATTGAACCCTACAAGAGATCTTTGATTCTCTTTTACTTTCAAATACCATAAAAACGGATTTGTGCATGGGTAAAATTTTTTTTTGTGGAAATCATTTCATTTTGGATGTTAAGCATTTGATCAAACCAATGACCTAGGCGATGTACACGTACTAATTTGAATTATCTTTATGTTTTAAACATTAAAAGAGGTTCAAGTTGGAATTCTCCAACCAAGCTAATAAGAAATGTATTAATAATGCAAATAAAACAAAGTTTACAACTTCGTGCTTCTGTTGTGGGCCAGATCCTTTTTCTAGGGATCCTAGGGATATCGTGATCGTGATCGTTTATCATGCATCATACGGTCAGAAATCATTTCAAAATTTAAATTTTAAAATTAAATATAAATAATATTTAACGAAAATTGACCGCACGATGTACGATGAACGGTTACGATCACAGGATCCTTAGGAAAAGGATATTGTGGAACACAATAACAAGAAGGTATCCACATCAACTGTAGGGAAAGAAGGTTAAAAGTTCAAATGAAAGCTCCATCAACCTTCCTGCTCCAGGCTTTTAGACATTAAAGAACACTAGTAAATTCCAAAGTTTATGTGACCAAATACCAACATAAAGCATTTTTGTTGGGTTTTTGGTATAACTTGTATCATCAAAGCGGAATCCGGATACTCTTTATGAGGATCTTGAAAAATCATAAATCATGTCAATTCATTATATATTATGCAGTTAGAAATTATTTTAAACTTTTTAATTTAAAATTAAACACAAACAGTACTCGACTAAAACTGATTGCACGATGTATGATGAATACCCGAATTCTCATAAAGAGGATCAGGAGAGGATTCTGTTAGATAAAGCGTATAGGAATAATCCAAATGTCAATGACCATCACGACCCTTTAGGAAGTTGCCATGCCCTTCCTCTCAAACCATCTCCAACCCAATGAGGGCCAGAATGCCCATTTTAGCCCTCTGGCCATCCAAGAAATTAATATTTTAATTAACAGTGCAGAGCCATACTTCTTACCATCTCCAACCGAGGGCCAAAGCGACACACCCCGACTGAAATCAAGGCATGATGGCCGTCACGTGAGAGTGACGTAGCCATGTGCACAGTGCGGAAACGATAATGATAGGAAATATACGAATAATTAAAAACCAAATTACTAGAGTGCACTATTAAACAGAAAATGATAGGAGTTAGTTATAACCGTAAACACTCATAATCAGAGCATAAAAGTCTAGGTGCAGTCCAGTAGGACAAGTACTAGTTATACAGTACCAGGAATGTCCTACTATTATTTAGATAAGTCAGAACTGCCGACGTCCTCAAGCCACCAACAACAAGCTTATTTAAAACCTGGAGGAGCGCAAAACAGAAAACGTGAGTGGGCAAAAATAATTGTTTTACAAAATCATTTCATTTATCAACATATTTAACCCCTCGCTGTAAAACATGTATAATTTTCCCAGAATCAAGATATAAGCATATACATACATATATATATATATATATATATATATATATATATATATATATATAATCATAACATTTCAATTCATGCTTCACATAATCATATTCATATGTATGCCATGCCAAAATATAACAAAGTAAACAATCCAGGTAAAAATGATTTCACATAAATATGACATGTTAGCCGGAACCCCTGTGGTAGTATGTACGGCTGAATTCATAGCTCAAAAGTCAATATAGCCGGAGTCACTACAATGACCTATACGGCAATATACTGCACATAAGTCGGAACCACTAAAAATGGATCTATACGACAAGATTGGGTGTAATATAATTATGCTCAATTCTATTCTCTCATAATAGCCGGGCAATAAATCGCTAGTCACCTATCAATCGGAACCATAAATAAAGTCTGTACAACAAGACTGTGCACTTAAGTTGGATCAAATATGAGCATATAGTGCGGGAGATGATGTAAATAAACATGCTTGTACTTCACATCTCTGGCTAAATCACAATCACCCTAGATGCAATTTTATGAGCTCAACATTATTCAGTCACATATCACATCATTAATGATTCATATAACCAAACATAACTTACATGAACTTACCTGTGCCTCCACAGCACCACATTTATATATATATATATATATATATGCAACCATGAAATGCATATTCAGAATATAAAAGCATTTGACATATTATTTCAAAGCATACTTTCCTTAAAAAAAATGCATTTCTAGGAAATATATCAAGTATATAAATATATACTGAAAACAAAAGACCACTCACTGGTATGTCGAAGGGTCGTAGCCCCCGAGTCACCCGTGGATACGCTCGTCCTCGGGATAAGTCTCACCTATATGCGAATTAACTATAAAAACGTTATTTTAAAACACATAGGCAAAACTAGTTAATAACTTCTCATACATAGCTCAAAATGGGTATATGAATATACCACGTGCTGGTCACGCGCGGCCACGTGTCTAGCACGTGTAACAGAATAGAAACAGCGTTAGGAATATTCTCTGGAATATTCCGTTAAAACCCAACGATAACCGTCCAAACTAACTGATGACGTCAGCATATTCCGTCCAAACTGACGGAATATTCTGTCTTCGTCCCCGGCAAGTCGCCAGTCGCCGGAAAACTGGGTAAAACTTTAAACTCACTATTCTCACTCGTTTTTCAACCTTTTTTCATGAAATTTGAACCATATGAAAGCTTAGAGTGAGAAGAATGGTGTTATACCTACTTGAAGCTTCCAATCTCACGAAATCACGTCGGGGAATCTTCGAAATTCCGACCAAAACTGTAACTCGACGTTTCTCGTGATCTCGACGTCCAAATTCCTCGAACGAACTACCCCGAGACTCGTGAGGACCTCATTAAGCTTCATATGAGCTTAGATTTCCTTAAAACACAAGGTTTTACTTGAGTATAAACAATGCATAAAAATTAGGTTACGAGTTCATGAGTTTTTTAAGGATTCCTTACCTGAAATTGGTGTCAAACGATTCGTAGCATCACAAGGAACACAATGGTGACAATTACACCCTTGATCTGCAAGGTTTGGGGTGAGTTGAAGCTTGTCCGTACGAAAGAAGGAAGAGAGAGAGTGAAAATAGAGAGAGAGAGAGTACGAGAGTGAGAGAGAAGGGATGAGTAATGTGTGTGGTCCAAAACTAGGCAACAACCTAATCACAACCAAAGCTTCTTAGTTCCTAAGTGGTTCCAAAAACTTAGGAGAAGCTTAATTAATCCATCTTAAAACAAATCACACACCATACATTTTAACGTCTAAGGGTAAACTAGTCATTTCACGTCATCGAAACTAATCTTCCGGGACAGGTTGTGACAATCTCCCCATCTTATAAAATTTCGTCCTCGAAATTACATACAACCAATACATCCACTAATAATCATAGAACAAGCGTGGATACATCTCTCTCATCCGATCCTCTGTCTCCCAAGTAGCTTCTTCCACTGAATGATTTCTCCATAAAACTTTCACCAATCGTACGGTCTTGTTCCTTAGTTCCTTATCATTCCAATCCAACAGAGTCACTGGCTTCTCATCATAAGTCAAGTCCAAATTGATTTCCAAAGGTTGAGGATGAATCACATGTGAAGGATCTGAAACATAATGTCGAAGCATCGAAACATGAAATACATCGTGCACCTTGGATAACTCTGGAGGCAACTCAAGCCTGTAAGCAACCTCACCGACTCGCTCGGTCATAATATATGGTCCAATATACCTAGGACTCAACTTTCCTTTCTTTCCAAATCGTACAACACCTTTCCAAGGTGATAGTTTCAGAAATACCCAATTGCCTACATCATACTTCCGATCAATGGCATGCTTGTCTGCTAAGCTCTTTTGTCGATCTTGGCCGTTTTCAGGTTAAACTTTATTACCTGAACATTTTGAGTAGTCACATCCACAATCTCAGGGCCCACTAAAACTCTTTCGCCAACCTTTGACCAACATAGAGGCGTACAACAAAATTTCCCATAAAGTGCCTCAAGGTGTCATACCAATACTCGAATGGTAACTGTTGTTGTAGGCGAACTCCATCAAATCCAAACAATCATGCCAACTATCTCCAAACTTTAGCACTGAAGATCTCAACATATCCTCTAATGTCTGAATGGTCTTCTTAGATTGTCCATATGTCTAAGGATGATATGCTGTACTATAAAGTAATCTCGTACCAAGAGCTTCCTGGAATGCTATCTAGAACTTGGAAGTAAATCTAGTATCCCGATCCGAGAAAATATTAACTGGCACACCATGATACTTCACAATCTGCTATATAAATAACTTAGCTAATTGGCTTAACGAATACTTCGCCTTTACTGGAATAAAATTTACTGACTTCGTAAGTCGATCAACTACCACCCAAATGTCGTCATAACCATTCTGTGTGCGAGGAAGCTTGTACACAAAATCCATAGTAATATTTTCCCATTTCCACTGTGGAACGGGAAGTGGCTGCATCAACCCAAACAGCTTCTTCCTTTCAGCTTTAACCTGTTGGCAAATGGCACACCTACTCACATATTCAGCAATTTCTCTTTTCATACCCGGCCAATAATAAAATGGTCTAATAGTATGCTGTATTTTATTGCCTCCTGGATGCATCGCATATGTATGTGCTTCATCCAAAATTTCTTTCTTTAATTATGCATTATTCGGCACATACATCCTGCTTTCCTGCATAAGCATGCCATCAGTTTCTCGAATCCCAAAATCTTTCTTTTTTCCTTGGTTCCTTGCTTGAATTATTTCCTGGGTCTCCTCATCAATCATCTAAGCCTCAAGCATACGATCAATTAAAACTGGCCTAACCTGAAAATTAGCAAGCAATGCTTCTTCTCGATCTTCAACTCCTAGCTCCACTCCAGTAGACCTCAAATCTACTAAGAAAGGAACATGACAATCATACATGGCATTAAGTCTGGCTGGAGTCTTTCTACTAAGTGCGTCCGCCACTGCATTTGCACGACCAGGGTGATACTCAATCGTGCAATCATAGTCACTAAGTAACTCAATCCACCTTCGCTTTCGAAGATTAAGATCTCTCTGAGTAAACAAATAATGAAAACTTTTATGATATGTGAAGATCTTACAGTTCTCACCATAAAGATAATGTCTCCAAATCTTCAAGGCAAAGATGATAGCTGCTAACTCTAAATCATGTGTAGGGTAATTCTTCTCGTGAGGTTTCAACTGTCTCGAAGTATAAGCAATCACCCTACCATGTTGCATCAATACACAACCCAAACCATTCAGAGAAGCATCACTATAAACCTCATAATTACCGTTATCATCTGGAAGTGCTAGAACATGCGCATGAGTGAGGTAGTACTTCAGTTGTTGGAAACTTTGCTCACATTTATTATCCCACTCAAACTTAACATCATTTCGAGTCAACCTCGTCAATGGCAGAGCAATCACTGAAAAATCCTTAACGAACCGTCTATAATAGCCTGCTAGGCCAAGAAAACTCCGTACTTCGGTGACGGTTCGAGGTTGCTCCCAATTCTCTACAGCTGCCACTTTCTGAGAATCCACTTGAATACCTTGAGCAGAAATGACATGTCCCCAAAATGCCACTTGATTCAACCAGAATTCACATTTGCTAAACTTAGCATATAATTGGTGTTCCCTCAAACTGCTCAACACCAATTTCAGATGTCTAGCATGCTCAGCCTTAGACTTAGAGTATACCAGAATATCGTCAATGAAGACAATAACAAACCTGTCCAAATATGGATGGAATACTCGATTCATCAAATCCATAAAAGCTGCTGGTGCATTAGTTAACCCGAATGGCATCACAAGAAATTCATAATGACCATATCGAGTCCTGAATGCGGTTTTAGGGACATCTTCATTATTAATCTTTAACTGATAATATCCCGACCTCAATTCAATCTTAGAAAATACGTATGCACATCTAAGTTGATCAAATAAATCGTCCATACGAGGCAAAGGATAACGGTTCTTAATGGTTACCCGATTCAATTGCCTGTAATCAATGCACAGCCTCAAAGTTCCATATTTCTTCCTCACAAATAAAACTGGAGCTCCCCAAGGTGAAGTACTCGGCTGAATAAAACCTTTATCCACTAACTCTTGTAATTGGACTTTCAATTCCCTTAATTCAGCAAGAGCCATTCTATAAGGAGTTAAGGATATGGGATTCGTACCTGGAAGCAGATCAATAACAAACTTCACCTCTTTATCTGGCGGCAATCTAGGCAAATCCTCAGGGAATACATCCGGAAAATATTTCACCACCCGAACATCCTCCACACTACTAGGAGCATCATCATTCAACACCACATGAGCCAAATATCCTTGACAACCTTTCGACAACAATCTCTTTGCTTTCATGGTTGAAATAATACCATGCCTCACCCATTAGGCTCTTTTACAAATGTAACTTCAGGTAATCCAGGACAATGAAATGTGACTGTCTTCCCATAACAATCTATCTTGGCACGATTATAGTGTAACCAATAAGTGCCAAAATCACATCAAAATCCATAATATCCAACGACATAAGATTAGCCGGCATAATAATATCCTCTACTATCACTGGATATCCTGGATATACCCGATTCACTAAACATTTATCCCCTCTAGGCATAAAAAATTCTAAATTATATCCTAAAGGTGTATGATGAGGTTGCGTCACTTGAGCAAATGTATGAGAAATAACAGAATGTGTAGCACCACAATCAATCAATACTCTAGCAAAATGACAAAGAATATTTAACGTACCCATGATTAAATCTGGATTATTCTGGGCATGTTGCAGTGACATGTTGTGGATACGCCCCTGATTCTGCTATTGTCCACCTGACCTTTGTTGGCATGAATACCACGTCCCTGCCTCTGCTGACCCGACTACCTTGAAGATCCTGCACTACTAGCATCAATCTCTCCCTGCTGGGGCTGTCCCCCTTGGTACCACTGAGATCCACCAGCTGAATGTGACTGATAAGACATAGATCATCCCTGATATTGAGGATACCCACTCTGATACTAAGGATCCTGAGAGTACTGCTGCTATCCTGAGGTGTAAAGAGCGGCATCACCCTGATAGTGGTAGGCACTTCCTCGTCCCGTTTGAGAATAACCACCAGATCCTGAAGCTTGCTGGGTCGATGCAGGTGGTGGGAAAGAAGGCTGATGGGGTCTCTGCTGATTCTGAGGGCATTGGGCAGCCCTATGACCCACCTGTCCACAAGTAAAACATCCATTGCTGCCTCTCCTACACTCCCCAAAATGCCAATTATTACACATGCGGCATAAAGGAGCACCAGATCTACTTGAACCACCAAAATCTCTCTGTCTCTGGAACCTTGGACCTCCAGTGAATCTACCGCCTCTCATCTGCATATTAGTACTCAATCATCCGCTAGAAGAGCTGGAACTGCCACCACTCCTCTTAAAGTTCTGAGTCTTGCGAGGTCCTTGAAATGCTTGCCCTTTTCCTTTATCATCTCGTCTCTGGCCCCCATTCTTTCCTTCCTCATCTTCATTTTCACTAGGCATGTTCTCTGAGGCCTCAATCCTTAGGAGAATCTCATAAAACTCCTGGTAAGAAGCACAGTGAGTCGATGTCGCTATGGAACGCTATTTTTTCTTAGTACCCAAACTGAAACTACGAAGCATCTTTACCGGATTAGAAACCTCCAGATCACATCTCGACAAATCAATAAACATCTTGTAATACTCATTAGCGGACATCCTTCCTCTTGCCTCAGATGAGTAAACTCCTATTACTTAAGATCGATATATGCATGAGGAATGAACCTTTTCTGAAACAGCTTCTTAAACATTCCCCAATCCACAATCTCTTATGGGGTCATCTGGTAAGACTCCTGTCTCTACCAGGATACAGGCTGTTCTCCAAAAAACCAGGTAGTCGTCTCGACCCATCTATCAGAAGAAATATTTCCCTGACTCTGCATCACCTGAAAGGTCTTATCTACATGATTCAGCCATTTTTCTGCCCCCTCATGACCTTCATTTCCCATGAAGTGAGTTAACTTCAAATTATGAACTGTCTCAAGATGTGTCCTCTGAGGAGTACGGAATGCTGCCTGAACGGCAGAAACTATAGCTTCCCCTAATTGAGCAATATCAGGGAAACTAGATTCAGCTGATTGGCGGGGCTCTCTAAGAAGCGGCATAGTTCTGACATAAGACATCACAAGGATTAGAACATTCAAGAATTATACAAGACTGCTAAGCCTAGGCTCTGATACCAAACTGACACACCTCGACTGAGATCAAGGCATGCTGGCCGTCACGTGAGAATGACGTAGCCATGTGCACAGTGCGGAAACGATAATGATAGGAAATATATGAATAATTAAAAACCAAATTACTAGAGTGCACTACTAAACAGAAAGTGATAGGAGTTAGTTACAACCTTAAACACTCTTAATTAGAGCATAAAAGTCTAGGTGCAGTCCAGTAAGACAAGTACTAGTTATACAGTACCAGGAATGTCCTACTATTATTTAGATAAGTTAGAACTACCGATGTCCTCAAGCCACCAACAACAAGCTTGTTTAAAACCTGGAGGGGCGCAAAACAGAAAACGTGAGTTGGCAAAAATAATTATTTTACAAAATCATTTCATTTATCAACATATCTAACCATTCGCTGTAAAACATGTATAATTTTCTCAGAATCAAGATATAAGATATACATACATACATACATACATACATACATACATACATATATATATATATATATACAAAAATCATAACAATTCAATTCATGCTTCACATAATCATATTCATATGTATGCCATGTCAAAATATAACAAAGTAAACAATCCAGGTAAGAATGATTTCATAGAAATATGACATGTTAGGCGAAACTCTTGTGGTAGTCTGTACGGCTGAATTCATAACTCAAAAGTCAATCTAGCCGGAGTCACGGCAATATACTGCACATAAGTCGGAACCACTAAAAATGGATCTGTACGACAAGATTGCGTGTAATATAATTATGCTCAATTCTATTCTCTCATAATAGCCGGGCGATAAATCGCTAGTCACCTACGAGTTAGAACCATAAATAAGGTTTGTACGACAAGACTGTGCACTTAAGTTGTGTTAGAGTAAAATTGGCAGTTCCTAAACAAAACGCCTGAGTCTGTAATCTTAGACTAGTGCTTGTTTTCAGTTGTAATTATTTTAGTCTAAGTTTGTCTCACGTGCTCTCGATCACAAAATGGCAAGCGTTTCAGAGACATCCACTCAAGTAAGTTTGACATGCATATGCATTCACATGATATAAGTTTTTGTTCAATGGGCTGTTTAGCTTAAGTTTATAACAATTGAGGTTTGGGCTTTACATATTAATTAATTTGCTACGACTTCATTTAGCTTAATTAAAGGTCCATACATTAATATGAGAATTATATATTTGGAGTTAGATGCCATGCATTTAATATGTGGATAAATTTCGAATGGTCTTTAGTTTATCTCTTCACTTAGAGATCACTTCAAACTCTATTGGATTAGTTGTTTTAATTGATTAGGATGACAAGTCTGATCTTTCTTTTTTCTTCGGCCACGTGCTTAATCTAACCGACCTATATATATATAGATTCATCAGGTTAGGGTTTGTGGGTTGCTGCTCCGTATCAGAACATATATATACACTGAGAGCAGACATTTATTTGAGAGAGCATGCGTTAGGTTTTCAGAAGTCATCATCGTATCATAATTGTTGGTTTTGGTTGCTGCAGCATGCATTGGAATAGGCTTTGTTTTTGGGCTGTCGTTTTTGTGCTTTAAAGGGATATTTGAGCTTTAGTCAGCAACACTAGCAGCACGGCATATATTCCTTTAGTGTTTTTTTGTTGTCCATGCGCCGCATATTTATGTATTTATAAGGGAGGTCAGGAACTGTTTTGAGGGAAGCCGCATATGCATATAACCTGTTTTCCTTGTTGTAAGTTTGAGAGGCAACATCTTAGTGTTTTGAATAAGGAAAAATATTTTTGATATTGCTGCTGGCTTGTGGTTTCAACAGCATGGGTTTTTAAAAGAGAAAATATTGTTTTCATGCTGCTTTCATTTAAGTTTTTAATTGAATGTCAATTATGAAAATGTGCCTTGTGATTTTCGTAATTGATTGTTTTTTCAAATAAACACTTCATCATATAAACATTCTGCATGATCGAGTTAGCATCCTGCAAAGTTCGAGGGAAAGGTGATTGACGGCTGCGTTAGTGTCGTGCCACTTCAACTCGAAGACTGAAGAAAGATCGAGTAGCAAAGCGCGGAGACAAAGCTGCCAACTGGTATGAGTGTCTAGTTGATGAGTTTTGTAAGTCTTTATGTATTCTTTCTTTCTTAGTGCTTCCTGGCTTGGTAGCCCGAGGATTTTCCCAGTGGTGGGTTTTGCCTCGTAAAATCCTACATCATGTGTGCACATTTTATTTATCTTTATAATTGCATATGTGTAGGATAGTTTATATGTGATGTGAATGTGGATTAATTTGAGAACTGAAAATTAAATTGAAATTTGAATTGGACTTTTAAATTGGAACCTATTCAACCCCCTTTAGGTTAAACTAGTACCATCCTAGAACTTTCAAGTTGGATCCAATATGAGCACATAGTGCGGGAGGTGACGTAAATAAACAGGTTTGTACTTCACATCTCTGGCTAAATCACAATCACCCTAGATGCAATTTTATGAGCTCAACATTATTCAATCACATATCACATCATCGATGATTCATATAACCAAACATAACTTACCTGAACTTACCTATGCCTCCACAACACCACACACACACACACACACACATATATATATATATATATATATATATATATATATATATATATATATATATATAACCATGAAATGCATATTCAGAATATAAAAGCATTTGACATATTATTTCAAAGCATACTTTCCTTAAAAAAAATTCATTTCTGGGAAATATATCAAGTATATAAATATGTACTGAAAACAAAAGACCACTCACTGGTATGTCGAAGGGTCGTAGCCCCCGAGTCGCCCGTGGATACGCTCGTCCTCAGGATAAGTCTCACCTATATGCGAATTAACTATAAAAATGTTATTTTAAAGCACATAGGCAAAACTAGCTAATAACTTCTCATACATAGCTCAAAATGGGTATATGAATATACCACAGTGACCTACACAACTCCACGAACATCCCCATATTTTTAAAATATTTTTCTGAGCTCCCACGCGCCGCCACGCGCTGGCAAGGGCACTTCAAAACGCGCCGGTCACACGCGGCCACGTGCTTGGCACGTGTAACGGAATAGAAACAGCGTTAAGAATATTCCCTAGAATATTCTGTTAAAACCAACGGTAACTGTCCAAACTAACTGATGGCGTCAGCATATTCCGTCCAAACTGACAGAATATTCCGTCTTCGTCCCCGGCGAGTCGCCCGTCGCCGGAAAACTGGGTGAAAATTTAAAATCACTATTCTCACTCGTTTTTCAACCTTTTTTCATGAAATTTGAACCATATGAAAGCTTAGAGTGAGAAGAATGGCATTATACCTACTTGAAGCTTCCAATCTCACGAAATCACGTCGGGGAAGCTTCGAAATTCCGACCAAAACTGTAACTCGACGTTTCTCGTGATCCCGACGTCCAAATTCCTCGAACGAACTACCACGAGACTCGTGAGGACCTCATTAAGCTTCCTATGAGCTTAGATTTCCCTAAAACACATGGTTTTACGTCAGTATAAACAGTGCTAAGCCATTTGGGTTACAGGTTCATGAGTTTTCAAATGATTCCTTACCTGAAATTGGTGTCAAACGATTCGTAGCATCACAAGGAACACAATGGTGACAATTATACCTTCGATCTGCAAGGTTTGGGGTGAGTTGAAGCTTGTCCGTACGAAAGAGGGAAGAGAGAGAGTGAAAACCGAGAGAGAGAGAGTACGGGAGTGAGAGAGAAGGGATGAGTAATGTGTGTGGTCCAAAACTAGTCAACAACCCAATCACAACCAAAGCTTCTTAGTTCCTAAGTGGTTCCAAAAATTTAGGAGAAGCTTAATTAATCCATCTCAAAACAAATCACACACCACACATTTTAACGTCTAAGGGTAAACTAGTCATTTCACGTCATCGAAACTAATCTTCCGGGACGGGTTGTGACACTGAGGGCCATAAGGCTTGTTTTAGCCCTGTCACAAAAAAACCGTCTTCAACCGAGAGTCAAAGGGTCATAGGGCCAAACATAATTTATTATTTAAATTTAAAAACTACAAGAACTTAAATTTATGTTGTATAATTTTTATGTTGTTTAATGTTATTTAATGTTGTTTAATATTGTTTAATGTTGTTTCATGTTACTTAATTTAATTTAATGTTGTTTAATGGCATAGGAAGTTATAGGAAAAAAAATAGAATTTAAAAAAAATTGTAAAAAAAAAAAAAAAAACTGTAAAAAGAAATTCAAAAATAACGGCTAGCTAACGTTAGCTAGCTAGCCATTGCAATTTGAATTATGGCTCGGCCCGAGGCCAGCTGGCTGGCAGCTTTGGGTCATAAATCATTTCAAAATTTAATATAAATAGTACCTAATGAAAATTGACTGCATGATGTACGATGAACGGTTACGATCAAGGGATCCCTAGTATCCCTAGGAAAAGGATATTGTGAAACACAATAACAAGAAGGGATCCACATCAATTGTAGGGAAAGAAGGTTAAAAGTTCAAATGAAAGCTCCATCAACCTTCCTGCTCCATACTTTTAGACATTAAAGAACACTAGTAAATTCCAAAGTTTATGTGACCAAATATCAACATAAAGCATTTTTGTTGGGTTTTTGGTATAACTTGAATCATCAAAGCGGAATCTGGATACTCTTTACAAGGATCTTGAAAAATCGTAAATCGCGTCAATTTATCGTATATCGTGTGGATAGAAATTATTTTAAATTTTTTAATTTAAAATTCAACGCAAATAGTACTTGACGAAAACTGATCGCACGATATACGATGAATCCTTGAATCCTCGTAAAGAGGATCAAGAGAGGATTTTGTTGGATAAAGCGTATAGGAATCATCCAAATGTCAGTGACCGTCATGGGACCCTTTACGAAGTTGCCATGCCCTTACTCTCAGACCATCTCCAACCGAAGGAGGGTCAGATGACTTGTTTTAGCCTTCTGGTCCTCCAAGAAATTAATATTTTAATGAACAGTGTAGGGCCATATTTCTTACTATCTCCAACCGAGAGCTAAAGGGTCATAAGGCTTGTTTTAGCCCTATCACAAAAAACCGTCTCCAATCGAGAGCCAAAGGCCATAGGGTCAAACATAATTTATTATTTAAATTTAAAAACTACAAATTATATTTAAAAACTACAAATTAAATTTAAAAACTACAACAACTTAAATTTATGTTGTATAATTTTTATGCTGTTTAATGTTATTTAATGTTGTTTCAAATTATTTAAAGTTGGTTCATGTTACTTAGTTTAATTTAATGTTGTTTAATATCTTAGGAAGTTATAGGAAAATAAAATAAAATTTAAAAATAAAAAATAAATTTTTTTTGTAAAAAATAAAAAAATTTCAAAAATAATAGCTAGCTGACTCGTTTTAGCCCTATGGCCCTCCAAGAAATTAATATTTTAATGAAAAGTGTAAGGCCATATTTCTTACTATCTCCAACCGAGGGCCAAAGGGCCATATGGCTCATTTTAGTCCTGTCACAAAAAACCGTCTCTAACCGAGAGCCAAAGGCCATAAGGTCAAACATAATTTATTATTGAAATTTAAAAACTACAACAATTTAAATTTAAAAACTATAACTTAAATTTAAAAACTACAAATTAAATTTAAAAACTACAATAACTTAAATTTATGTTGTATAATTTTTATGTTGTTTAATGTTATTTAATGTTGTTTCATATTGTTTAATGTTGTTTCATGTTACTTAGTTTAATTTAATGTTGTTTCATATTGTTTAATGTTGTTTCATGTTACTTAGTTTAATTTAATGTTGTTTAATGGCTTAGGAAATTATAGGAAAAAAATAGAATTAAAAAAAAAAATTGTAAAAAAACTAAAATAAAAAATAATGGCTAGTTGACATCAGCTAGCTAGCTGTTGCAATTTGAATTCTAGCCCGGCCCAGGGCCGGTTGGCCATTTGGCCCTTTTTTGTCCAGTGGGGCCCACAAGCCTTTTGGCCTAGCTCTCAGTTGGAGACGGTTTTCGGGCTATTTTCGACCATCTGGACCCTTCGGTTGGAGATGGCCTCAGTCCTCTCCACCTAAGTATGTGTAATCGAATTGTTTTCCTCAGCCTTGCAATTTCACTGCCCAACTGTGACGACCCATTCCAATTTTCATTATAACTTTCTCCCCAAGTATGTAAAATGATGATTATGCCCTCGGTGACTTAGTGATATGGATGTACATATGCATTTTTAATCTTCCTTGCTATCGTAATTAAATCGTACTCGACGTCACAAGTACGTTGGCGTGAGTTAGACTCGAATCAGAGTCGTAATGAGAAAGTTACAATTATTAAAGTGCATAAACGAGTAATTACGAACCAATTATATGGGCTTCTATTCCCTTGGGCCCAATCAGATTCTATTATTTTCTTCTTTTGCCAATCGCACACACACGCACACGTACACCCTCACCCTTTCTCTCCTTTCTTCTCGACTCTTCTCTCTGTTCGTACACCCGAGACACCCCAGCTCGTAAGCTTAACCAAATCGACACAAATCGAGCTTATAAGGACCACCATCATCCTCATCTCGACTTCACGATCATCACCATACCTTTAGTTTTCCGTTTTGGTGAGCGTTGACTCGTTCACTCTCGAGCTTCGTTACGGTGGAACTTTGGACGATGTGATCGCAGACGATTCATGAAGTTTTGAGGCTTGAGGAAGCTTCCAATCAACTTCCCTAGCATTTTGGAGCAGTTTTGGTATGGAGTGAACGTTGGAATAGGCAAGTTAGAGAGGGTACATAGTTGGCAAGAACTTTCGAAGGTTTTTCCGACCATTTTCCATTGGATTTTGGACCTCTAATAGGTACAAACGTGTTCTACTCTTCAAGACCTTCAAATCCATATAAATTTCATAAATTTTGGTTGAGAAATGAGAAAGTTATAAGCTTTAGAAGAATTTTCCAATTTCCGGCGAGTACAGACGGCGGAAACCAGCGGAGTAACCGAAGAAGAAGGAGAATATTCTGTCAAAGATAATGGAATATTCCTAACGGTGTTAGGTGAGACGTACCTCGAAGACGATCGTGGACAAGCGAGATTGAGGGGCTACAATCTTGCTACTTATTAGTGAGTGGGCATTTGCTTTATATATATATATAGTGTGTTTGTACCATACTTGACAAATCCTGAAACTACTGAGCACCGGTCACCGTTATACCGTCAAGGACCCAGAAGAGCTTCCCTTCAACTAGGAGGCCAATCACAATGCGACACGTGTCGACATCAGAAGCCAATCACAGCTCGACACGTGTCAACATCAGAAGCCAATCACAATTAATGAGAACTCCTCTACTCTGTGGACGTAGCCGATCTGGGTGAACCACGTACATCTTGTGTTTGTTTCCTTGTCCCTATTCATTTACGTACTTATCTTCACTAGTGATCGAAGCAACCAAGCGAAGGTCACAAACCTGACACTTTCTGTAACAACTTTCATAACAAATATATATGAAGAAGGAGTTTTGGGCTACCACTTAGAAAGGAAATGCCTCATTCGTCAATTCCCTCGACCAGAGACTTGGGGGACTCCTACCATATGCTACTGCACCTTGATACTCGAAAGTCTCACGACCACTTAGTGACTTGGGATTTTTCAAGTCTCCAAACGAGAAGTTTTCCTCACTCGGGAAATTAAAGGAGCACTACCTCAACCTACATGCTTCACTCCCAAAGTTTCAACATACAAGCTTCAACAAAAGAAAAAATTCAAAGAACTTAGTGAAGAATGCCTTGGTGTATTTAACACAATACGTTGAAATGAAGCAAATCTTGTTTATTGATATTCCCGATAAGTTACAAATATGTACATATACATGAATCAAAATAAACAAACAAGAGGGAGCCTTCATAAAGGTTGCTTAGGGGAAGTCTCAGCAGTCGGTAGAGCCCCAGAAAGAGAAAGCACCGGATGGTGGTTATCCGGAGCCTCAGTACTGGAAAGAACCCCAGAAGGAGGAGGCATTGGAGGTTGATCATTTGGAGCTTCATTATGCGGTACAGCCCCAGAAGACGAAGGCAATAAATGCCTTTGGAACAAACCCACAAACCTTTTATGATCAAGTAAAGCCTGACCATCAGATTCTTGCATCTGGTTAAGTTTCCTCTTCATGTTTGTAGCATAGTCATGCGCGAGCCTGTGCAACTGTTTATTCTCATCCTTGAGCCCTCTAATCTCCTGTTTGAGACTTATCATTTCAGCAGCCAATGATTCAACTTGGCGGGTTCTAGCAAATAGGCGTTGGGCCATATTAGACACAGAAGCTGCACACTGAACACTAAGAGCCAGAGAATCCTTAACAGCCAACTCATCAGACCGTTTGGAAAGTAGTCTGTTATCTCTGGGAGTGAGAAGGTTCATGGCCACCACCGCAGCGGTCATATCATTCTTCATCACAGAATCCCCAACGGTAAGAGGACCAGTAGAGGATATGAAGGATGGGCGCCATATGTTGTCTGGAGAAGGCGTGGCTGCCTCTTCTCCAAGGTTCAAGTCAAAACGACGATCGGAGGGGCCAGACATTTTCAAAGGTGTTGAAGAGAGAAGAGGTCAGACAAATCAAGATCTTAGAAGTGCAAGAAGGGAGCTTCTACTAGTGGAGATTCAGGTGTGCTGTGGAACTTAATGCCAGCCTCTATAAAAATCTGCACTCGACGGAGCTTCAGAAATCAAAGAGGCATTTGCTTTCTCAAAAGCTGGGCTGCTCAGAGACCACGAGGGCCGATCTCAAAAATCGAAGAGGCGCTTCCTTTCTCAAAAGCTGGGCTACTTAGAGACCACGAGGGCCGATCTCAGAAATCACAGAAGCACCTGCTTTTTTAGCCTCGTCAGCACTTGTCACATGCACACTCAGCTTTGCGAAAATTACGGGCAATCTGTCGAAGATTTCTGGTGAAGTAGAAAGCACGTGAATCTTACTGTTCAATCGCCACTCTCCACACGCATCATCAACTCCTCGGGTACCACATATAACTTTGCCAAAGATCTCTGACAAAGTTTAGGCACGAGAATTTCGAAGTTCCAGCTACCCTACTATTACCCACAAGGGTAAAGGAAAATCACCACTGCTTGACAACTGGAAAATCCCTATGTGTGTCGACCTCCGTGTTCCGTGGCAAGACAGGCTAGCAAGAACGTCCAACCTTTACTCACATTCGAGAAAAGACTCTCAACATAATTACTTTCTCAAAAACCGAAGCGGCACCGCTCTCCGAATCTCGAGAGCCAGATCCCCGACGGGATTGCTTGTTCGAAAACCGAAGAGGCACAGCTCTCAGAACTTCGAGAGCCAGATTTCCTTAGATAAAGCTTATCTGTAATCTTCACACGCAACATCAGCTTTCCAGATACCACATACCACTTTTTCAAAGTGCTCTGACAAAGTTAAAACACGTGAAACCAGTAGCTCCCACTACATTGTTGTGACCAAGAAGGGTAAAGGAATAGCATTACTACTTGTTATTGGGAAATCCCTATATACATCGACCTCCCTTCTTAACGGACAGGCAAACCTGCAAAAATGCTCAACCCTTTCTCGCGTTCGAGAATGCACCCTCAACATAACCTCTCGAAATACTCAGCTTTATTTCCCCCCTGATAATACCTCAGCAAATAAGCCACACCAAGAACAAGAGTATCTCATATTATCATGGTCGAAAGCAAGAGTATCCCATATCATGCTTTCTCCCTGTCCTTGTCTTCGTCCTTGTCCACACCTGCAGGACAAAGAGAAAGAGAGCAGTCAGTCGGAACCTGAAATCAAACCTCCAATCTGGAACTGACTGCCTGAGACCTTTGCCTGGTTGCTTACTTAGCATTGTTCTCGAGAACTCATCCTCAACTGCTGTCAAGGTCATGAATTCCACCACCACATACCTCATGACAGTTGATCAGATATTGGCTCTTTACACTGAAGCTGCCAAGCGTGGATGAGTCACTATGAAGAAATGTTCTGAAGGACCATTTAAATGCAAAGGTTGCACACCACTTCTGCCATGCAAAAGATTGAAGCAGAAGGTTCAACGGTGAGCTGAAACAGATCATTACAGCACGACACCTTTCCATACCACATTCATTATTCCGTCAACAGCAAAAGTATCCCATATCATCAAGGTCGAACGTACTCTAGATTTGATGGACTTGTTTTGACCCTCAAATTCTTGAGTCGGCCTTATACTCTGAAGGGAACCAGAAAACCCTCCAGCACAGTTCAAGAATAAGCCTGTGGAAAGTTACTTCTTCAAAAGCAAAAGTATCTCATATCATCTCTTCTCCATTTGCTTCTCCTTATCCTGGCAGCTGGATGAGAGACAAGGAGAATGAGAACAATCAACCGGAAGCCAAAGTCGAACCTCCGATCCTGGGTTGCTTGCTTGGAAGTTTGACTGCTTACCTTGTCTGTCACCTCTTTCGGCAGATCTCCTAGCTCGGCGACTTGGGGGACTCCTACTATAGGGTTTGTATCGCACTTGACCAAGCCCGAAACTAAAAGTAAGCTTCAAGTGAAATTGATACATTACCTCGTGCATCTTCATCGGTTAAAGATACCACCCATGGATGGAGGAAAAGTACTTCCAGAGAAGATGCCACATCTACATATGAGACAGATAAGGCACGTGAAAATGATACCACACTTCAGTACTTAGAAGTTTCGTGATTACTCAATGGCTTGGATCTTGCAAGTCCCCAACCGAGAAGCTTCCCTTACTCGGGAACTTAGGGGAGCACTGTTTGTACCATACTTGACCAATCCCGAAACTACTGAGCACCGGTCAACGTTATACCGTCAAGGACCCAGAAGAGCTTCCCTTCAATCAGGAGGCCAATCACAACACGACACGTGTCAATGTTAGAACAAAACTAGAAACTCTCTTCTATAAATAGGGATCATTCTCCCATAATAATCTTTAATGTCATTTTGTACTAAACTATTCACTAGAACTCACAAAATGAAAGCTTGAACCTATGTATTTGTGTAAACCCTTCACAATTAATGAGAACTCTTCTACTCTGTGGACGTAGCCAATCTGGGTGAACCACGTACATCTTGTGTTTGCTTCCCTGTCCCTATTCATTTACGTACTTATCTTCACTAGTGATCGAAGCAACCAAGCGAAGGTCACAAACCTGACACTTTCTGTTGTACCAAAGTCCTCGCTGATTTTGTGCATCAACATAGTGGTTTCCAAAACATTTTTAAAATGATTTATGCTTTAAATGCCATGTCGAAAATGAGTTGCATTTTAAGTATTACATTATTATAAATCGTGAATTATATCATGTGATGCTGCAGAGGCTCAGGTAAGTATATTGTGATGGTAATGGTTGCATGGCATATTGTTATGCATAAATGCATTTAGAGCTCATCATTGCTGCACCCCGGTGTTAGTGTTCCTACCCAAGGCCAGGGCACAGTCCTTCACGTGATGTTCACCTCCCGCACCGCACGCTCACCTTGGATCCAAGTTTGGTGCTAGCCTTGTCGTACCGACCACAATAAGTGGTTCTGACTCGTATGCTAGCATATATTGATGAACTATAGGTCCAGTCATATAGGTCATATTAGGTGACTCCGACTGGCATATTATTTTATATTGATTTCACCTGGCTTACATCTTTTAGTATTGAAACGTAGGACATGGCATACTTCAGTTTTTACTAGCCTTGTGCATTGGTATTCGTATGTACATACATAGTATTATTTTCTAAAAACTATATGGATTTTACAATGAGGGGTTATTATATTCAGAAAAGATAAATGTGTTTTCAAATGTTTTGTTTTTGCCCACTCACCCTTTTGTTTTGCGCCCCTCCAGGTCCTAGGTAGCTGTACATCTTGGTGGCTCACGAGGACTTCTCAGTGGTTCTGACGAACTACTAAATAACTGTAGGGATCTTCTCTCCGTTTGTATAATTAGTACTTAGTTAGTTCGACTGCACTTTCGTTTACCTATGCTCTGGTATGTGTGTATTTTATACTTGATCACTTTCACGCACTTACATATTATCTCTAGTTTAAGTAAGTTTAGTTTTGGTTTTTACTTAGTCGTATTTTCTTATTATTATCATCACTTATATTGCGCACTTGACTACGTCACCCTCACGTGACGACCAACACGTCTCGACTTCGGTGGGGATGTGTCACCAACACTTTATGCTCATAAGAAATAAACCCTAATTTATTTTCCTCTTACTATATAAGATGTGACACACTTCGTGAATTGTATCATAGTTTCTGGCATAGAAAATACTAATTGTCTAATTTTAGGTTCTTCTTAGCCTTTGTGTGTAGCTTTATTAGCCTAATCTTTAGTTACTATATATCGTCTCCTTAATAATGAAATGCGAATTTGGAGACTTGAACCTTATGTTGATTGAGTAAGGGTTATAATTGCCCTTCTGACCTATATAATAAGGGATCAGGATCCTCTCCTGAGCAGATGGAGAGGATCCTCCTGACCAGGTCCATCGGACCGTTCATTTTTTATCCAACGACTATAATTATTATAACTTTTAAAGGGATCCTCTGTTTGTAACCGTTGAATAAACAATGAATGGCCTGATGGGCCTGGTCAGGAGGATCCTCTCCATCCTATAATAAGCATCATATACAAAAGGAATTATTGGGTATAATATAAACTATTTAATAATAAAATAAGATAATGTGTACACCAGATTATAGAAGTATTTAATTGCTCTTTAGTGCCTTCCCAACCAATGCTGATACGTGTCAAAGATTAGTGTCACAATACAAACCTACTTTTTTTAATAAGAACAGAATAAACTATTTTTTTAGTACTAATTGAAGATTAACTCCGCTTACAGATCAAGTTCTGATAAAAGTTGAAGTCAAACAAGGCAACTAAGAAAAAGTGAACTAGACAGTCCTTCTTCAATCCACCCTGGTTTTTGCATAAATTAATAATTCACCATAAAAATTCGATATTAGCACCTCAAGAGGCCCACAAATTTTGCAATATATTCCAAGTCCGAAGTTCCGAACTTTTCCTTGCAGAAAAACTCCACACCTTTCGATTCAAGAAAAATGAATATCCTCCCTCTCGTATCTGCTATAATTCTCACCATTTTTTGTTGTTCTTGTTTGATTTTTGCTCAGCAGCCCTACGAGGGACAGGCCTTCTCAGATTGTAACAACCCAGAAACTTACTCAAAATCTGTTCTTGGCTACACCTGCAATGGAGCAAGCAAGAGTTGCCAAACATTCCTCACCTTCAGATCCCGGGCGCCTTACAACGCGGTCTCTGCCATCTCCAAACTGCTGGCTTCCGACCCGTCTCCGCTGGCGGAGGTAAATTCGGTTTCTGAGACTGCAACGTTCGAAACCAACAAGTTGGTGATTGTTCCGATTAATTGCTCCTGCTCAGGTGAGTATTATCAGCTAAACACATCTCATGTTGTTGTCAATGGCGATACCTTTTTTATCATTGCGAATAACACATTGCAAGGCCTTTCGACATGTCAAGCTATGTTGAATCAGAATGGTAATCGAACTGCAGAAGACTTGTCTATTGGTGATAGACTCAATGTTCCTCTTAGATGTGCTTGTCCCACAAAGAACCAAACTGATCTAGGTTTCAAGTATCTTTTGACTTACTTAGTTGCCCCAGACGATTATGTTTCATTGATCAGCAATAGATTTGGATCATTTGGTTCAGATACAGGGAGAACTCTCGAAGCTAACGGCCTTCCGGAGCAGGGTTCCACAATTTATTCCTTCAGCACACTCTTAGTTCCTTTGAAGAACCCTCCAAATAATTCTCAAACCGTAGAGCCTCCCTCGTCATCACCATCACCTCCGGCAACACCTCCACCTCCACCTCCACCTCCCTCCAATAACTCAAACAAAACATGGGTTTACGCCCTTGTTGGGGTTCTTGGAGGAGGTGGGCTTGTATTGGTCATAGGCGTTATTATCTTTTGCGTATTTTTCCGCAGAAGTACTAAGAAGGGCTTCGATCCAGTTATCGCCTCAGAGAGCTTTGAGGCACTTGAGAAACCACAAGAGAAGGTGGAGGAAGAAGGATCTCGGGACTTCCTAGAGTCCTTATCTGGCATAGCTCAATCCCTCAAAGTTTACAAATTTGAGGAACTGCAACGCGCAACAGATGGTTTTAGCACTGCTTATTTGATTAAAGGGTCTATTTATCGCGCCAAAATTAATGAGGATTTGGCAGCCATTAAGGAGATGAATGGAGATGTGTCCAAAGAGATAAATTTACTAAAAAAAGTCAGCCATTCCAATATCATTCGCCTCTCTGGAGTTTGTTTTAATGACGGACATTCGTATCTTATCTACGAGTATGCTGTCAATGGACCCTTGAGTGATTGGATTTACAACAGTAGCAATGACGGGAAGTTCCTGAATTGGACACAGAGAATACAGATTATGCTGGATGTGGCCTCAGGGCTTCACTATCTCCACAGCTTCACCACTCCTCCCCATGTCCACAAGGATGTAATGAGCAGTAACATTCTTCTTGACAGCGATTTCAGGGCCAAGATTGCAAACTTCGGTCTAGCAAGGTCAACAGAAGCGCCGGAAGGTGAGTTTTCTTTGACAAATCACATTGTCGGAACAATAGGCTACATGGCTCCTGAGTACTTGGAAAATGGCTTGATATCCCCAAAGCTTGATGTCTACGCATTTGGCGTTCTCATGCTGGAAATACTCACTGGAAAAGAGGTTGCTATGTTTTACGATCTCTTGTCTGATGTTGTAAACTCTGTGCTTAACAACAAAGACGGAGGTCAGAGTTTGAGGGAGTTCATGGATCCTTCTATGCAAGAGAGTTATCCTCCAGAACTTGCTGTGTTCGTGATCAAACTGATTGATAACTGCTTGAACAAAAACCCCGCTGCTCGCCCGGGCATGGAGGAGATTGTACAGCTTCTGTCCAGAACCTTGAGCAATTCACTGAGTTGGGAATTGTCAAGCAACATCTCAGGCTACAAAACTTTAGTGGGAGTTCTTGGTAGTACCGAAACTGGAACAGGATCTCATTCAACTACTTAGTTTAAATTTGGATTTTATTGTAATTTACTGCTTCTCTTTCTCTTTTTCCAATTAAGATTCATATGCTGCTATTGTGTATAAGTTATGGAAAATTCTTCGGATATGCAGCAGTAAAAAGCCTCAGGCAAATTTCCATAAAAATAAGCCAATGACTGGAAGAAATGTTTTGACATAGAAAAATGATCTGTTTCTTGCAGAATTATATGTGTCTTGGCCCGATCCCGAGATACGTTCAGTTTAGGCTTGGATTTTATTGTAATATACTGCTTCTCTTTCTCTTTTTCCATTTAAGATTCATCTGCTGCTATTGTGTATAAATTATGGAAAATTCTTCGGATATGCAGCAGTAAAAAGCCTCGGGCAAATTTCTAGAAAAAATAAGCCAATGACTGGAAGAAATGTTTTGACCAAGAGAAATGATCTGTTTCTTGTAGAATTATATGTGTCATGCTCCAAATCCTGAGATACGTTTAGGATCGACATGTAACGTCAGAGAGTACCTGTTCAACTATCATGATATGCATGTTGTTTTATGCTACAAATTAAAGTGATGACTTGAGAGTGAAGGGGGCATAGCGACCGCCTTGGGTTTCGATCCCCTAAACCTCCAGAGGGGCTACTACGAAGGGATTATCACCGTTACCTTTCTAGGAGAGGTACTAAGATAACTAAGGGTAGAGCATTAAAGAACACTCTCGTTACAGGGGGTAGTTGGTCATTGGACCGGTCATCAGGCATGTAGTGATTTATTGGGATTTCTATTTTCTTTTTAAAAGGAAATTGTGTGAGTATACAATCTATTTTCAAAACTAAACGAAGCTTTTGTTGTGCATCATTTTCCTATAATACATATAGTGTCATATACTATTTTCAAACCTAGCTGGGATGGATTCTCTAAGGGGGAGCGACGAATGTTTGTGATGCTCACCCCTTACTTTATTACATGACCCGTGCACCTACAAATAGACGTTTTGGACTATAGTCGGAACTAGTGTTGTTTGTTACTTGTCAACTTCTCGGTCGTTCATTGCCTCACCGTCTTGAAGGATTTTTGTAGCCAAACTCAACATTTTGCATTTTCAAATCAACTAAAGAGTTGGTTTAGTATGATAATTACTTTAAACTCTTTGGTTTTGTTGTAAGTTGTAAACTTCGTCTTTGATGTAAAAAATTTATCCAAATTCTGTCGCCCTTTTATTCTTCGTTTTACCAAAATGATTTCCGCTTCCATACTGCTTAAAAATAAATTATTTTACTTCCCCTCAAATAGCCTTACATTCTATTGAGAATGTAGTGTTATAATGTTGGAATTTAACACTATAATATTGTGTTACTAATAGAGCATGACACTGTTACGTACCTATTTTTGGGGCATGACAACATAAATAATAATAATTTCCCGAAAATTTGAAATACAACAAACTGAATTGTGAAATCCAATAATGGGATTTCACAATATGGATCGGAAATGCTTTGTGCAAAACGTCCATTCATTACAAAAGAACCGACTGTGAATACACCATAGATAATGTTGCAATGTCATTGTATCGAACAAAACGTACGTAGCATAGCCAGATTATTAAAATGGACTATAAGGTATTTTTATTGGCATATAAGGAGACTTGGTCGAGTCAAGAGTGCTACTAGTCATGGCACGTAAGGAGAATTGGTCTAGTCAAGAGTGCTACTAGTCATATGATTCTCCCCTACATCCCTACCCTAAACTCCCTTAATTAAGGAACTACTTCTCCTTTAAAAAAGATTAAAGTTCAGTACAAGTTAAATTTGGGTCCCAACCACGAATGATTTTCTGGGAAAATTCCATGTGATTAAAAACCTAATTAGTCAACATAAGTACAAAAAGTCAATTATTCAAAATAATTAAAACGCGGTAATGCTGATGCTGCAGACATTGTCATTGCCATGTACTACAAAACTTCAAGACTTCAAGCTTTTCCTCTGCCAGAAGTCTTCGCAGAAAGTAGAAACTTGATCATGGATTGCTCTATGTTCATGTTCTGAGTTTTGTTGCTCTTCACTCCGAAAAACAAAGCGGAACAAAGTTACTTAGAAGACTCGGCTTCTGATTGTGGCGAAAATGTCGGTACATCTCCGGCTTTTCTGTACAGTTGCAATGGAAAAAAATCAAGAAAGAGCTAGGTAGTTCCTGGGATTGATATATGGAAGAATATATGGAGGAATAATATGGCTGAATATTTCATATGTATTGAACAGAGGCTATGTAGCCCATATATATACAAATACAAATAGAAAAGTCAAACCCTGATTCTAATCCTATAAAGCCGTGATACACAATACATGGAATAGTTTTTCCTAGTTAAGACAAATACAATATTATACATTAATTACAAAACATTCTTAATACTCCCCCTCAAGTTGGAGAGTGAAGATTACGAACGCCCAACTTGTCTCGTAGCTTCACAAATTGATCCTTCCCTAAAGCCCTTGTAAATATATCAGCTAACTGGAAGAGTGTAGGCACATACGTAGGACGAATTATACCAGCTTGTAATTTTTCTCGAACAATATGACAATCTATCTCAATATGCTTGGTACAATTGTGAAAAACAAGATTTGCTGTGATGTACAAGGCTGCCTGATTATCACAAAACAATGAAGCGGGAGTTTTCTGGGGAACTCGTAAATCTTGTAATATGTATCACAGCCAAGTTATTTCTAGGCAAGTATTTGCCATAGCACAGTATTCCGCCTCAGCTGATGACTTGGACACATTATCTTGCTTTTTGGACTTCCATGAAATGAGTGAATTGCCAAGAAAAATACAATATCTCGTAACTGATCTTCTCATGGCACGACATCTTCCCCATTCAGAATCACAAAAAGCTTTCAAGTCTAGATTATTGTTGGCTGAAAATAGTAGACCTTGGCCTGGAGTGCCTTTGATATATCTAAGTATTCGCATAGCTGCATCCCAATGCAATTGGCTCAAAGTACGAACGAGATAAACCATGTCCGGTAATAGTGAGATATATCAATCTCCCAACTAAAACTAACCTTCTGTATTTAGTTGGATCATTCAACAATGCTCTATCTGTGGATGTAAGTGCTAAGTTTTGTTCCATCAGAAAAGGATCTGGCTTTGCACCAAGTAACCCTGAGTCTTGTAGAATATCGAGTGCATATTTTCGTTGTGACATAAAAATTCCCTTTTCTGAGTGTGCGAACTCAATACCCAGAAATACTTTAGATCACCAAGGTCTTTGATGCGGAAGTGTTTGGGAAGAAAGGCTTTGAGTTGTTCCATCTCTTGGATATTATTTCTTGTGATAAGTATGTCATCAACGTAAATAAGAACGATAGTGGTTGAACTACCTCAGATGTTAGTGAATAAGGAATAATCCGCTTTCGATTGATGATATCCAACTTTTTGAATAACATCTGAGAAGGTGGTGAACCAAGTTCTAGGTGTCTGTTTGAGTCTGTAAATGGACTATTTGAGCTGACTTACAAGATTCTCCCTTTGTCGGCGAAGACCCGAAGGGGGTTCCATGTAGACCTCTTCATGAAGAGTGCCATGCAGAAAGGCATTCTGAACGTCTAATTGATGAATGAACTAAGTGCAGGCAGCATCAATGGTAAGGAGACAACGCAGAGTGGTGAGTTTGGTAGTGGGGGAAAAGGTTTCCTGGTAATCAACTCCCTCAACCTGTGTGTATCCTTTTACAACAACACGAGCCTTGTAACGATCAAGAGAACTGTCAGAGTTGTACTTCTTTTTGAAAACCCATTTGGAGCCGATAGGCTTATGACCAACGGGAAAGGGAACCAAGTCCCAAGTTTGATTGTGGTGTAACGCATATAATTCTGTGTGCATAGCTTGTTGCCAATTCAGATCAAGGATAGCTTCATCATATGTGGTGAGCTCAGATGGACCTGTAATGTTAGCTAAAAAATAGCAATGGGCAGAAGAGAAATAAGAGTTGGAAAGAAAATTAGATATGGGATAATGGGTACCTTTTGCAGAACGTGGTACCAGGGAAAAGTGATTGACTTGGTGAGACATGTGGTAGTCTTTAGTCCATGCCGGTGGCTGTTTGGGACGAGTGGAGTGCCTGAGAGAAATGAGAATAGGTTGTGAAGAGATGGGAATATTGTTAGGAATGTCGGTACTACAAGATAGAGAATGCACAAGGTAAAGTAGAAAATGGACACCAAGAATTTATGTGGTTCGGCAATTTATGCCTACGTCCACCAAACAAGGATCAATCTTCACTATATGAAAAAGATGAGTACAACAAGAGTAGTCTTACCAAGCCAAAGACAAGGCTTGATGGATACAAGAAAGTATAACACACACTTTCTATCACTTTAAACTTCACTCACACAATGTGTAGTGGAACACTCTCACTCTCACTCTTGGAGCGGAACTCTAGCTTTAGACTTGATCCTTTGCTACTTACACTTGGTTCTTAATTGGTTACTTCACTACAACATCACACCCATATTTATAGATGAGGGTTTGGCATTCTACTAGTTTCTAGTGTATTCTTCAAACCTCTAGCATAGATAATTCTAGACTAGCCACAAAATTGTAGCCTTTAGATCTTTCCATTTGCAACCAAGGAAGCTAGTGCTCTCTAGCTTCTTCCATCAACTTAATAACATGCTAGAATTGTCTAGCATGCTCCAACCACCTCACTTGCTTACTAGAATAATCTAGAACATTGATCATGGGCTGGACCATATACCAACAATCTCCCCCTCCAGTCCATGAGGGAGGAATTCTGATCATGACTCCAAGTTACCTGGAGTCCATCCCAGCAGCCTTAATGCAGAATTCCAACTTTGATTTTGTGACTACCTTTGTTAACATGTCTGAAGAATTATTATCGGTATGAATCTTTTTCAACTGTAGCAACTTGTTCTCGATAGCATCTCTAATCCAGTGATAACGAATATCAATGTGCTTAGTGCGTGAATGATATGTAGTGTTCTTACTCAAATCCAGAGCACTCTGACTATCACAATAAATGCCATAATCACTTTCCTTCAAACCCAACTCTTGGAAAAACCGCTTCAGCCACAACAACTTCTTGCATGCTTCTGTAGCGGCTATGTATTCAGCCTCAGTTGTGGACAACGCAACACACTTTTGCAACTTGGATTGCCAAGACACGGCTCCTCCTGCAAAAGTAAACAAGTACCCAAACGTAGATTTTCTACCATCCAGGTCACCTCTCATGTCAGCATCTGTAAATCCTTCCAAGATTGGTTTGGAACCGCCAAAGCACAAACACATCTTAGAAGTCCCCTTCAAATATATGAGAATCCACTTAACAGCTTCCCAATGGTCTTTCCCTGGATTAGAGAGAAACCTGCTTACCACACCTACTGCATGAGCAATATTTGGCCGTGTGCACACCATTGCATACATGATACTTCCTACTGCTGAAGAGTAGGGAACAACTGCCATTTTCTCATTTTCTTCATATGTTTTTGGACACGACTCTTTGCTCAACTTGATATGATTGGCTAAAGGTGAGCTTACCGATTTGGCTACTTGTATGTTGAACATTTCAAGCACCCGTTCAACATACGTTTCTTGTGACAACCACAACTTCTTGGATTTTCTATCACGAATTATCTCCATGCCCAAAATCTGCTTGGTTGGCCCTAAGTCTTTCATGTCAAAGGACTTAGATAACTCTTCTTTGAGCTTTTTAATCATAGAAGCATCTTCACCGATAATCAACATGTCATCAACATGAAGCAATAAAATGATGAATTTACCTCTAGAAAATTGTTTGATATAGACACAAGAGTCAGCATGAGTTCTCTTGTACCCATTACTCATCATGAATGAGTTGAACTTCTTATTCCATTGTCTCGGAGCCTGCTTAAGACCATATAAGCTTTTCTTGAGCTTGCACACCAAAGTTTCTTTACCTTTGACTTCAAAGCCTTTGGGTTGCTCCATATATATCTCCTCTTCGAAGTTGCCGTGGAGAAATGCAGTTTTAACTTCTAACTGCTCGAGCTTAAGATCCATGCTTACTGCTATACCAATGATAACTCAAATGGAAGTCATCTTCACCACCGGTGAGAAAATCTCATCAAAGTCAACTCTTTTCTTTTGACTAAAACCTTTTACAACCAAACGAGCTTTGTACCTTGTCATGTTGTCGTCCCTTTTCAATTTCAATGCTTTTCTGCCCTTTGGAAGCTCCACCAGCTCATAGGTATCATTCTTTAATAAGGAATCCATCTCTGACTCCATTGCCTTCATCCATTTATCACTGTCGTTATGAGCTCTGGCCTCCTCATAAGTTTCGGGCTCTCCATAATTAGTCAACATGATATACTCTGATGAAGAATACTTGGTAGACGGTCTTTGACTTCTGCTGGATCTTCTGACTTGATCTTCATTCTCTTGCGGGGCTAGAGGCTCCCACTGATTGGGTTCTCCTTGAATCTGCTCTTCTTGACTAGGCTCCCCTTAATTAGCAATCTCATGGTTTGGCACATCTTGATCAGGCTCCCCTGATCAACATTATCTGGTTCTGCAGGCACTTCATTGGCAGCTATTTCAGGGATGTCATCGTGACTTTCTTCATCTGAAGCTAATGGATCAACTCCTCTGACTGAGCCATCTGGTTGTGCTTCTTTATCCGAATCCCTAATTGTTTGATCTTCATAAAAGACCTCGTCTCTACTTCGAATAAACTTCTTTTGGTATGGGTCCCATAATCTGTAACCAAAATCTTCACCGCCATAACCAAGAAAGATGCATGGTGTAGCTTTGTAGTCTAACTTCGATCTCTGCTCTTTGGGCATATGCACAAAAGCTTTGCAACCAAACACCTTTAGATGAGAGTAAGACACATCATTACCAATCCACTCTCTTTGGAACATCAAGACCTAATGGTACTGATAGAGATCGGTTGATCAAATAGCAGGCTGTCCTTACAGCTTCACCCTAGAACTGCTTAGATAACTTTGCAGTCCTTAGCATACACCTGACTTTCTCCATGATGGTTCGGTTCATTCTTTCAGCAACACCGTTATGGTGTGGAGTTCCAGGAACTGTCTTCTCATGGCGTATGCCATGTTTCACATAATACTCTCTAAACTGGTAAGATGTGTACTCGTCGCCGTTGTCGCTACGAAGGCACTTGAAAGGTTTCCCAATTTCCCTATCAACTATGGCATGGAACTCCTAAAATGTCTGAAACACCTGGTCTTTGGATTTCAACAAATACACCCACACCCTTTGTGGAGCATCATTAATATAAGTAACAAAATATTTATTTCTTCCAAGTGACTCGACTTCCATGGGACCACACATATCTGAATAAACAAGATCTAACAAATTTCATTTCTTTGTAGATGGAACAGAAAAACTAATTCTTCTTTGTTTTCCGAATAAACAATGCTCACAACAGTTTAATAACGTACCTTTGGCAAAGGGAATGTGAGACTTCTTTGCCAAAACTTGTAGGCCTTTCTCACTCATGTGACCTAGCCTCTTATGCCACAAGTCTAGAGATGAGTCCTCCACATCATTCAACTCACCTTTCAAAACTTTGGCATTTGACCGGTACAACGTACAACAAAGTTGTGCTCTTGCTACCACCATTAAGCCTTTAGTAGGCTTCAATTTTCCTTCGCCAATATGGTGATAATATCCTTGTCGATCAAGGGTACCGATGGATATCAGATTGAGACGTATATCAGGAATATGTCTTACATCTTTCAACATCAACTGGCAGCCGAGATTAGTTCTTAGGCAAATATCACCAATTCCAATAATTTTGGAATAGCTTTCATTCCCCATCTTCACTATGCCAAAGTCACATTCTTTGTATGTACTGAAGAACTCCGGTTTGGATGTAGCATGGAAGGAAGCTCCATTGTCAAAGATCCATTCAATGTCTCTGTCAGAGTTTCCCATATGCAGACATTCACCAACAGACAATATTTCTAGTACATCACCACATATGATAGCGGTGGTATTGCCAGTATCATCTTTCTTCTGATTGTTTCCTTCATTTTGCTCCATCTTCCAAACTCGACAATTTTTCTTCATATGGCCTTCTTTGCCACAATGGTGGCATGCACCCCTGAACCTTGACTTGGATTGGCTAAGACTCCTGCCATGACCTTTAGGCCCTCTACTCTTGCTTCTTCCGCGGTTCTCTGTGACAAATACTTGGCTGCTATCTGTGTCAGAAGTCTTTCTCCTTGTTTCTTCATTGAGCATACTATTTTTAACATTATCAAAAGTAAGAACACCATTGGAAGCAGAGTTACTTATACTCACCACAAAGGTCTCCCAACTGTCTGGCAAGGATCCAAGTAGCAATAGCGCTTGCAGCTCGTCCTCAATCGCCATTTGCATAGTAGCCAACTGGTTGATGATATTTTGGAAATTGTTCAAGTGTTTTGCTACACTTAAACCATCCTTGTACTTCACATTGATGAGCTATTTGATCAAGAAGGCTTTCTTGACTGGGGTCTTCTTCTCGAACAAAGACTCAAGCTTCGTCCAAAACTCGCGGGCATTGGTTTCATCGTCCATCCATTGTCTAATTGTGCCAATAGCCTTGCGATTCATCTTCTTCCACTCGGCATTGGACATGCTCTCGGGTTTAGCGACATCTCATTCAATTGGCTCATGCAAATCCTTGCAATAAAGAATGTCCTCCACCCTTGGCTTCCATGTTACCCAATTAGAGTTAGTGAGTTTGATCATAGTGTCACTTCCTTCCATCTCGTAGTACGAGCCAACTGAGCTCTGATACCACTTGTTAGGAATGTCGGTACTACAAGATAAGGAATGCACAAGGTAAAGTAGAAAATGGACACCAAGAATTTATATGGTTCGGCAATTTATGCCTACGTCCACCAAACAAGGATCAATCTTCACTATATGAAAAAGATGAGTACACCAAGAGTAGTCTTACCAAGCCAAAGACAAAGCTTGATGGACATAAGAAAGTATAACACACACTTTCTATCACTCTAAACTTCACTTACACAATGTGTAGTGGAACACTCCCACTCTCAATCTTAGAGTGGAACTCTAGCTTTGGACTTGATCCTTTGCTACTCACACTTGGTTCTTAATTGGTTACTTCACTACAACATCACACCCATATTTATAGGCGAGGGTTTGGCATTCTACTAGTTTCTAGTGTATTCTTCAAACCTCTAGCATAGATAATTCTAGACTAGCCACAAAATTGTAGCTTCTATATCTTTCCATTTGCAACCAAGGAAGATAGTACTCTCTAGCTTCTTCCATCAACTTAATAACATGCTAGAATTGTCTAGCATGCTCTAGCCACCTCACTTACTTACTAGAATAATCTAGAACATTGATCATGGGTTGGACCATATACCAACAAATATCGAGGTCGAGATGGGAGGCATTGAGATGGGTAGGAGAATGTGTAGGGGGTTTAGGATGGGTGGGGACGGGTATTAATGGAGGAGAGGTGGGCATAGGTTATGAAGGGATGTCGGTGAAGGGGAAATATGTGGGATATTGGGAGTGGGAGTGTCGGCTTGTGAATGGGTAGTGGTGGGGTCAGCGCCATGTGGGGTTAAGGCAGAAGGGTGATCAATGATGTTGGCAGGTGCATCAAGTGGTGGAAGGAAATGGAAAACGAGAGAAAAAGATGTGGTGTCCTGATTTATGGGGTTAAGGGCAGTGGTATGAGAATCAGGAGATGAAAGATTAGAAAATGGGAATGAAGTCTCATGAAATTTTACATCACTAACTTATCAAAAACTTTTTAGTGTCCAAGTTGTAAAGTTTATACCCTTTGTGACCTGTGGGATAGCCAACGAAAACACACCGGTGAGTTCTAGGTTCAAATTTGTAGGTAGGGTGGACAACGGTAGCATAACTGATACATCCAAAAACACGTAGATGCTTAAGGGATGGTGGACATTTGTATAGTAGTTCAAAGGGTGATTTGTTGGAAAGTAAGGGTGAAGGTAAACGGTTGATGAGATAGACGGCAGTGAGTATGCAATCACCCCAAAATATGAGGAGTATGTTGGACTGAAAGTGTAAAGCACGTGCCATTATAAGAATATGGTGATGTTTGCGTTCAACAACCCCATTCTGTTGGGGGGGTGTAAACGCAAGTGCGTTGAAATTTGATGCCATTAGATTGAAAATAATCCCGCATGGATAGGAATTTGGACCCATTGTCTACTCTGATGGTTTTAACTGTGGCATGGAATTGAGTGTGAGCAAAGGTGATAAAAGACCTTAAAAGATGAGGTGTCTCAGATTTGTGAGTCATTAAAAACACCCAAGTGCATCGACTAAAATCATCCACAATTGTAAAAAAGAAACAAGCCCCAAAGTGAGTGGGAATTTTGTAAAGACCCCATATGTCACAATGTAATAAAACAAATGATGCATGAGTCGATATTGAACTTAAAGAAAACGGAAGTCTTGTCTGTTTGGCCAAAGGACAGACACTACATTTATTGTCAAATGAAATATCATGAAAAAATAACAAAGAATAAGCTAATTTGAGACAAGAAAGGGATGGATTCCCAAGTCGTTGGTGCCATAAATGGGAAGGATGAGAGACTTGATGAGAGGCAGGTGTCCGGTGTATAAGCGACATGTAGTAAAGACCATCACACATCTTACCCGAACCAATCATCTTCCTTGAAGCCAAGTCCTGTAAAACACAAAAGGTGGGAAACAAAATGGCACATCAATTGAGAGAGTCAATGACTTTGCTAGCGGACATGAGATTTGAGATTAAAAGACGGAACACACAAGACATCAACTAAAGTTATATTAGAATTAAATGGTATTGTGCTAGTGCAAGTGATTGGGATTGAAGAACCAGTGGGCAAATTAACAACGGGTATAGATGGAGGTTTGGTGGTAGTAAATAAAGTGGAATCAGAAACGATATGATCTATAGCTCCGCTATCCAAGATCCATGGCTTAGTAAACACATAATTAATGGAAGTAACAGAAAAAGAATTCGGACCTGCGGCATTGGCATAAGTGTTCCCATTACCAGAAGAAAGCAAAGAGAGAGCATGAGTTAATTGTTGAATTTGATCCGCAGAGAGTGCACTCAATGGATTGGTATTGGTGGATGCAGAAGGATATGTTGGTTACGGCATGGATGGCCCTTAAAGACCTGAAGTGGTTTCCGCTGCATGGGCAACATGCAAAGGACGTGAAAAAGAGCCTCGTTGCTTTCGACCATTTTTGTTGCCATGTCCTCCATTGGGATTAGGTCCTCCATTGGGATTAGGCACCCATATGCCATTCTTAATTTTGCACTTGCCCTCTGTATGTCCTCTTTTGTCACAAAAATTGCAATGGTATTTTAGAGTGGGTTTGTGCAATGGATTAGGCACCCATTGTCGATGGTGTGTCCCTCTCGGTTGCAATGATCACAGCGCTGGTCAGAGCGGGTTTGTGTTGCAGCAGCAAGGGAAAAATTATTGAATGGCAATTGTTGGCATTGTTCCAACGTCAACTGGCATTGTTGCTCGTGATTGCTGACAAAGGAATAAGCTTGATGAATATTGGGCAATGGTGTCATAATGAGAATGCTAGTGCGAACGGTGTCATGAATATCGTTGAGGCCCATAAGAAATTGCATAATTTAGTATTTTTCTTGTTGCTCATGATGTTTATCCATCAGGTTGCAGATGATGGGGTCTTCATGTGCATCGAGTCGAGTCCAAAGATGCTTGAGTTCTGTAAAGTACGATGAGACGATCATGGAGCCTTGTGATAGAGAAGCAATCTATTTTTGGATTTGGTAAATTGTTGGTGTGTTTTGCTGGGAAAATTGATGCTAGAAATCCTCCCAAATCTTGTATGCAAATTCGGCATGGACAACTCCGTTATAGAGATAACGAATTCGAAATCCATGATAGGATCATGCTGTTGCAGCGCGGCCATAGGGCATAATCACCTGGTTTTTCATTTTCGGAAGGGGGTTTAATGGATCCATCAATGAACCCAATTTTATTTTTGGCTCGTAAGGCATGAAGCATAGACTTGCTCCAGGAGGAATAATTAGTGCCATTCAGTTTTTCAGAAACAAGTACATGGCCAGGGTGATCTGAAGGATGAACATAGTATGGATGTGATAAATCCATACTAGGGTTGTTGTTTGTGTTGGCGTTGGGTGTTGGATTGTCTTTCATGATGTTTGTAATTTTGCTAGGGTTTGATGAAGTGGATCGAAGAGCCTGTGATGATACCAAATTAAGAAAGAGCTAGGTAGTTCTTGGGATTGATATATGGAAGAATATATGGAGGAATAATATGGCTGAATATTTCATATGTATTGAACAGAGGCTATGTAGCCCATATATATACAAATACAAATAGAAAAGTCAAATCCTGATTCTAATCCTATAAAGCCGTGATCCACAATACATGGAATAGTCTTTCCTTGTTTAGACAAATACAATATTATACATTAATTACAATATATTCTTAATAAAAAAAGTAGTCATGCTTCTTGATTTTCGTCTCTTAACCCCATTATGATTCCGTCTCTGCCATATCGAACCTCACAGCTTCAGACCCGTCTGAGCTTGCGGTGATCAACAATGTCTCGGATCATACTCTCTTGCTGCCTTCAAACAAAGAGGTGATTGTTCCGGTGGTCTCTTCTTGTTTAGGTCAGTACTATGAGGCCAAAGCCTCTTTTGTCATTCCCTCCATAGACCACATATTATTGAACAATATACCAAAAAACATAGCATTATTGATTGAATAATCAAAAACAAAACAAAGAGGTCTTTATATAGAGAAAGACCAAAGCAAACCCTAGACTAAAACCCTAATACTAACGGGCTAAGCCCAAAAAACCAAACATTAAAATAAATCTAAATAATAATATTTTCCAACACCCCCCGTCAAACTCATGGCGGTACACGCCATGGGTTTGCCAAAGTAGATATGGATGCAAGACTCCAAATTCCAGTGCCAATGCCGATGCGAAAAACACAACCATGCTAATGTCGATGCCAACTTCAAAACACAACCATGTCAGTGCCGATGCCAACTTCAAAACACAACCATGTCAATGCCGATGCCAACTTTAAACTACCATGTCAATGCCGATGCCAACTTCAAACTACCATGTCCAATCATCCTTCCTAGATTCAGATTTTGAATCAGTTCCAATATGCAAAACAGCAGCTGCTCCTCCTTTCTGTGGAAGTTCATGTTGCTGAAACAACTTAGGACATTGGGATTTCCAATGCCCTTTCCCTTTACAATAAGAACACTCATCCATAGCAACCCTACGAGACCTTGCCGCAGCAAATGCTGAAGTATTTGACGACGATGAAGAGAGCCTATGCGACTGCACACGAACTTCTTCTGCTTGTAACTCATTAAGAACAGAATCAACAGATGGAAGAGAAGTTCGATGAAGGATGGAGCTACGGAGTGTCTCGAACTCATCCCGAAGAGGCATTAGAAACTGAACAAGACGTTGTTCTTCTCTATATTTATAATAGAGCTTGACAATGCCGAGTTCTTCAGGCTCAGTTAATGCAAGTTGATCCCAAAGATTGGTCAGTTCATTGTAAAACACTTGAATACTCTTATCACCTTGCTGGATTGTACGAATCTCCATTTCCAATTGATACCTCTTAGCAAAATTAGCCTTGGTATACAACTTTGCCAAGTGATCCCAAACTTCCTTAGACGTTGAGAACTTAGCTAGTTGCATTCCAATAGCCAAATCAACAGAATTATTAATCCACGTAATAATCTTTGAATTATTCATCTCCCATGCAGCAACCAATTCAAAATGTTTCTCATCTTTAGGGTTATTTGGAATAGAAATCATTCCAGAAACATAGCCCCACAAACCTTTTCCAATCAAAAAATTCTTCATCACATATGCCCAATACACATAATTATTTCCATTCAATTTCACACCAATAGCTTGTAAGGAATCGTCCTTTGCAGATGCCATGACAATACTGAGGAACAAGGAGCACGATACCTGGTGCAGATGCAGATCAAAGGTGCAGATGTGACTGATGCAAATTGATGCAGATGCAAAGATGCAGATTGATGCAGACTGAAGCAGTGCGACAGATGGTGGGTGCGGTGTGGCGGTGGTCCAGTTGGCTGCGATGATTGCAGCGAACTGAGCAGATGCAAATTCAAGTCGGTGCAGCAGGTTGCAGTCAGATAGATTCCAGTCGGTGCACAGGTTCAATCAGATAAATTCCAGTCGGAAGCGTCCAGTGGTGCAGTGCTGGTGATATACTCACGAGTTCATGAATCACTCAGACAGACAGCATCGAGACAAGTCCAGTTAACCTGCTCTTGATACCATATTGAACAATATACCAAAAAACATAGCATTATTGATTGAATAATCAGAAAAAAAAAACAAAAAGGTCTTTATATAGAGAAAGACCAAAGCAAACCCTAGACTAAAACCCTAATACTAACGAGCTAAGCCCAAAAAACCAAACATTAAAATAAATCTAAATAATAATATTTTCCAACACATATATTATATAATAGCAACTCAGACATATCAGAGTTTGTCTACTTGTAATGCTTTCATGTAGCAGAACAAGTATAGTGCATTCCACTTGCTGCCTGGCATGAAATTAAAGGTGCCACTGAGATGTGCTTGTCCCACAAGCAACCAAACTGCCGATGGTACTAAATTTCTAATGACTTACTTGGTCAGCTTGGATGATTCTTTCCCTGACTTGAGTAAGAGATTTAATGTAAGTGTAAAGAGTGTAGCTTATGCAAATAGGTTTACAGAAGCTGATCCTCCTTTGCTAGCATTTACACCCACTCTAATTCCACTGTCGGTGGAGCCTTCGAGCTCTCAAACCCTAATTCACCACCTACCTGGGCCACCGCCATTCCTTTCTCCTCCAGTTACTTCTATTCATGGAAATAGAAGATCTAAGGATGTACTTATTTGGGTTGGAATTGGAATTGGAATTCTTCTGATAGTCCTCTGCTTGGTTATCTCTGTGGTCTTCTTTCATTGCCAGAAAAAGGGTTCTCAAAAGAATACAGAAGGAAAGAAGAAAAGGGCAATGGAGGAAGATTTATTTGTTACCATTTCTCAAGTTGATGTAGGGTTGAAAGTCTTCAAATACGGAGAATTGAAACATGCTACGGAGGATTTCAGCGAAAAGAACTGGTTGGGGGGCTCTGTACACAAGGGTTTAGGGAAAAGCTCTAGCCATAAAGAAGATGAGCAAAGATGTGACTAAGGAGGTGAACTTACTGAAAAAGGTTAACCATTTCAATCTGATCAGCCTTTTGGGTGCATGTGAACACGGCGGGGATTTGTACCTCATGTATGAGTTCATGGAAAATGGTTCGTTACGAGATTGGATCAAGAAAAACAGTTGTCCAGAAGTTCAGAGTTGGGATTGTAGGGTTCAGATGGCTTTGGACATTGCCAATGGGCTTCACTATCTGCACAACTTCACCGGTCCTGCTTACGTGCACAAAGATCTTAGCAGTACCAAACTCAACAAAAATTTAAGGGCTAAGATTGCAAATTTCAGCCTCGCACGGTCAGCAGAGAATCAATCGAATGAGAATTCATCTATGAGGTATGCCAGGGTACCGAAAGGTTACATGGCACCAGAATATATAGAATACAGATTGGTGACACCTGCAATCGATATCTATGCATTTGGGGTTGTTATGCTGGAGTTGGTAACAGGAAAATAAGCTGTATTCTTGCAGGATGGAGTGGAAGTACTTCTTTCAGACACAAGCTCTAGAACAATGGGAGGAGAAAATGCAGAAGCTCAGCCTGATGGGCTAATAGATCCGAATTTCAATGTAGAGCACTGCGCAGAGTTTACAGTACGAATGATAAAGCTAAGTCTTGAATGCTTGGCTCAAGAGCCAGAAAACAGACCAAGAATCCATCAAGTACTCTAGTTCCCGCAAAAAAAATCAATTCGATGCAATAAAAGTAGAATCATTTTTGTAAAATACGGATCTAGTTGCAACAGTATGCATCTCATAAAGCACTGTTCTTCTGTATCGTGTAAGTGTAACAATTGCATGATGACTATTGTTTTGTTAACTGGATGATGTAATGAAATAAAGACGGTTTGAATCGTTAAAAAAAGTTACGGAATAAACATTACAAGGTGTCCCTCAAATAATTTTTTTTTTCAAGGATCCCTCAAAAAAAGTTTAGACACATAAATTTTGAAGGTCTAGCTACCATATTATTACCCACAAGGGTAAAGGAACAGTACCACTGCTGGATAATTGGAAAGTCCCGGTGTGTCAACCTCTGTGCTTCTTGGCAAGGTAGACTAGCAAACATGCCCAACCTTTACTCACATTCGAGAAAACACGCCCAACAAGATTGCTTGCTCCAAAATCGAAGAGGCACTGCCCTCTGAATCTCGAGAGCCAGACTCCCAACATGATTACTTTCTCAAAAATCGAAGAGAGGGTAAAGGAACAGTACCACTGCTGGATAATTGGAAAGTCCCTGTGTGTCAACCTCTGTGCTTCGTGGCAAGGTAGACTAGCAAACATGCCCAACCTTTACTCACATTCGAGAAAACACTCCCAACAAGATTGCTTGCTCCAAAATCGAAGAGGCACCGCCCTCCGAATCTCGAGAGCCAGACTCCCAACATGATTACTTTCTCAAAAATCGAAGAGACACCGCTCTCCGAATCTCGAGAGCCAGACCCCTAGCAGGATTGCTTTCTCAAAAATCGAAGAGGCATCGTTCTCCGAATCTCGAGAGCCAAATCCCCGACAGGATTGCTTGTTCGAAAACCGAAGAGGCACCACTTTCCCAACTTCAAGAGTTGTATCTCCTTGGATAAAGCTTGTCTGTAATCTTCACACGCAACATCAGCTTTCCAGATACCACAGACCACTTTTTCAAAGTGCTCTGACAAAGTTAAAACATGTGAAGCTGGCAGCTCCCACTACCGTGCTATGACCCAGCAGGGTAAAGGAATAGCATTAGTACTTGATGTTAGGGAGACTTCCTATATATGTCGACCTCCATCCCCAACGGACAGGCAGACGTGCAAAAATGCTCAACCCTTCCTCTTATCTGAGAGGGCACTCCCAACGAAGCCTTTCGAAATATTCAGCTTTCTTTCCCCTCGATAATACCTCTGTAAACAAGCTATACTAGAGCAAGAATATCTCATATCATCAGGGTTAAAAGCAAGAGTATCCCATATCATGCTTTTTCCCTGTCTTTTCCTTTGACCTTGTTCTTACCTGCAAGACAATGAGAAAGAGAGCAATTAGTCAGCACTTGGAATCAAGCTTCCAGCCAAGAACTGACTGCCTAGAACCCCTTACCTGGCATTGCTCTCGAGTACTCATCTTCAACATCTTATGCTTCCAGGGAAGATACCGCATCTGCCTGAGAAACAGATAGGGCAAGTGAGAAGGATACAAAGAAGCATGTGGAGACAAGCGTAACAGCACACGTGCCGATACATCCACTACTCTGTCAAAAGCAAAAGTATCCCATATCAGCAGGGTCGAACGTACTCTAGATTTGATGGACTTGTTTTGACCCTCAAATTCTTCAGTCGGCCTTATACTCTGGAGGAAACCAGAAAACCCTCCAGCCTAGTTCAAGAATAAGCCTGTGGAAAGTTACTTCTTCAAAAGCAAAAGTATCCCATATCATCTCTTCTCATTTTTCTTCTCTTTATCCTTCATGCTGCCTGCAAGATAGGGAGAATGTGAACAATCAGCTGGAGCTCTGATTGCTTACCTTGTCTGTCACCTCTTTCAGCAGATCCCCTAGCTCGGCGACTTGGGGGACTCCTACTACATGGTTTGTATCGCGCTTGACCAAGCCTGAAACTACAAGTAAGCTTCAAGTGAAATTGATACATTACCTTGTGCATCTCCACCAGTTAAAGATACCATCCCTGGATGGAGGAAGAGTACTTCCAGAGAAGATGCCACATCTACCTATGAGACAGATAAGGCAAGTCAAGACGATACCACACTCCGGTACTTAGAAGTTTTGTGGTTACGAGATCATTCTCCCACAATATTTCCTAATGTCATTTGTACTAAATCATTCACTTGTACTCACTAAAGGAGAGCTTGAACCTATGTACTTGTGTAAACCCTTCACAATTAATGAGAACTCCTCTATTCCGTGGACGTAGCCAATCTGGGTGAACCATGTACATCTTGTGTTTGCTTTCCTATCTCTATCCATTTATATACTTATCCACACTAATGACCGGAGCAATCTAGCGAAGATCACAAAAAGTGACCGTTTTCGCTACCTAGGATCTATCTTGCAAGAGAACGGAGAATTAGATGGAGATCTCAACCATAGAATACAAGCTGGATGGATAAAGTGTAAGAGTGCATCCGGCGTGTTGTGTGACCGTCATAGGCCACTGAAGCTCAAGGGAAAATTTTATAGGACGGCAATAAGGCCAGCGATGTTGTATGGCACAGAATGTTGGACGGTGAAGCATCAACACGTACACAAAATAGGTGTAGCGGAGATGTGGATGCTTCGTGGGATGTATGGGCACACGAGAAAGGATAAGATTGGGAATGAGGATATCCGAGGTAAAGTAGAAGTAGCCAAAATTGAAGGAAATATGAGAGAAAATCGGTTCCGATGGTTTGGACATGTGCAAAGAAGGCCTCCTGACGCTCCGGTTCGAAAATGTGACTACGGGACAGAGGTTCAGGGCCGAAGGGTTAGAGGAAGACCTAGGAAAACTTTGGAAGAGACCCTAAGAAAAGACTTGAGTACTTGGATCTAACGGAGGACATGACACAAAACCGAGCGCAATGGCGTTCTAGGATTCATATAGCCGACCCCACTTAGTGGGAAAAGGCTTTGTTGTTGTTGTTTGTTGTAAGGATCCCCAACGGAAGGGGAACGGTTTCTACAATATGATCATATAGCAAGAAAATTACAGATTCAGATTCCTTCATGATCAGGCAAACTTTAAATTAGTCGAAAACTTTACACTCAATTCCATCAACAAGCAAACTCTAAATTAGCTGAAAATTCAGAACTTAAAGGAATTGTACATCATTTTCTCAGTACATGATTATGAACATGTAAATACAGGTCTAATTGGGCTAAAGCTTCCGGCTTCCTCCCTGAATCAACGAGCAGCGATTGGACTGATAGTTTCAAGAACTTCTTCTGCTTCTAACGCCGAAGTCCAAGACCTTTCCAATGTCGACTGAGAAGACGAATGAGTAAGTACAGAGAGGTTGAACACAACTTCTCCCATGCTTGGTCTAGTTGATGGCTTCTCCTGTGTGCAGGCCCTTGCCAAGGCTGTCAAGCTCAAAGCCCCATCAATCGGATAGAAGTTCTCCAAATTTGGATCCATCCATTTTCTCAACCTCTCCACTTTTTCCTCTTCGGCTTCCAAAACCCACCTAACATCCTTCCACAACATGATAGCCTCTCCATTTTCTTTTGCTTCCATGCCTTTCTTTCCGGAAAGCAAGGCCAAAAGTACAACCCCAAAAGCGAAAACATCTACTTTGGGGGTGACATCGTTTGCAGCTGCTCTAGCCATGGAGAAATTTGCTATCTTGGCCTTGAATTTGGAGTCGAGAAGTATGTTACTCGTCCTGATATCCATGTGAACAATGCTTCGCTGCGTGTGTTCGTGCATGTATTGCAGGCCATTGGCGATATCTAGAGCTATACTTAGTCTCTGATTCCACGTGAGCAGCTCCGCAGAACTTGAAGTGGCCGAAGATTTGGAGTACAACCACTTATCAAGTGATCCATTTGCAGCATATTCGTAAACCAAGAAGCGACTCCCGTCTGTTTCAGATGAGACTCCCATAAGCTTCACCAAATTTGCATGATTTACCTTCTGCAGAATATTTAGCTCCTCCGTGACATCTTCTTTAGTGTTCTTTACAGCCAAGACTTGTCCGTCAACTATGGCTCTGTATACCGACCCTCCAATTCTGCAGTGCTCGTTAAGATTCATGGTTGCTTCCATAATCGTTTTGACCTCGTACATGATTGGCTTTCCAAGATAGCTTGAAACTCCCGGAAGAAGCTTATCTTGTATAAACTTCAGGTCAAAATTCTCATCAATTTTCCCTTCTTTCATTTTGAACCATTCAGCGCTCTCCAGAGATGAACCAGGACCGTCCAAAGCCTTCTTCACCTTATGTTGGTGACGAGTATACACCGCAAAAATGGCCAAAAGTGAAGAAACTAATAGAACACCTCCCAAGATTATGATGAGAATAAGCCACCACCGCTGCTTGAATATGTTTCTTCCTTGAGGGGGTTTTGGTTGAACTAGAGCAGGCAACCTTGACACGGGGATCACCACCGGAAGTTCCACTGCGGCGCTATCGTTGTGGAGGTTATTTGCAGATGAGATGTCAAGTGTTGACACATTGAACCTGGAACTCACACGACTGATGTCATCGTTGGGTTGCCATATGTATGTGATGTGATACTTGATTCCATTTTCCGTATACATCTTCGAGGGGCACTTACAGAACAGAGGAAAGATGACTTTCTGGCCAATCTGCAAGAGGCTCGGATCCAGAGTTGGGTTCATATTTAGCACTTCATGCCAATCGGTGAGATTCTCAAATGAATTGATTGAAACTAAGTAGAAGCTATCTCCGCTCTTGATCTCATATGTGATGTTAGAAAAGTAACTGTTTCCAGAGCAACCGCAGCTGATTGGAACTAGTAAGAGTTGGCCTGCAATCAATCTGATGTGCTCAGAAACTAGATTACTCGCCTTGGCAATCGACAAGGGACTGACCCCGAATAGATGAGATATATTTTCCAGGCTCATAAACTGAGGCCGGGCGAAGTAGGACACGTACGTGTCACACGAAGGAGGTGCATCTACAGAGCACGAGAAACTTGTGCTCGAGTTGGATGGCGTTGATTGAGCTAAAATTCGGGCAGTGAAGAAGAGGAGTAGCAGAAGAATACAGAGAGGTTTGGAGCAGAGGAAGGAGATGGCCATTGTTACGACCTGCTAAAATTCTGCAGGCTTCTCAACTAGTTAATGCAACATTTGCTTACGTGATCGTGCTAAAAGTCGAAAAAAAAGCTGGAAGGCTTGCAGAGAGAGCTTTCAATCGAAATTAAAAACATATAATTCATATAAATATTCAGGTGACTATCTCTCTAGCTTCAAATTGAACGAGTCTTAATCGTTTGATTTTATATAAACTAATATACAATTATACAATTATTGTGCATTCGGACAGAAAATAGATTTAAATACTTCAAAATTCCTTTCTGCAATGAAGTATTCAAATAAAGCAGATTAGTTTAAAACAAGCAACACACTCTGGACGGCAAGTTGTCTCTTAATCTGACCATTTCTGTATACAAAGTCAGCTACAGGAACCATGGATGAGATCATGATATCGAATGCGACGTGATAGATGATTGCTTATTATTTGTTGGCCTGTTGGAAATAACCAACGCGATGGCAATCATGCCGTTGTGTTGAGACAATCACTAGAGACAGATGATTATTTTCAATCAAAAGGGTTTCGATGTCAATTGATTCCCGACACAACCATAAGTTCATAACCACAGATTAGATGCTGAGCGGCTGCTGCTAGAGAGATACATTAACAAACTCAAAGGGCGGCCGCCCGCGGTAGTTGAATGAAAATTGTTGATGCACAAAACCGGAGGTCTTAGAACAACGTAAATCCGACCGTGAATCTGCAATAAATGTAAATAACACAAGATGTATCGTGGTTCACCCCAAGGTTTGGGTTACGTCCACAATGATATTGTATTTATCTAAGAGGTGAGGGGAGTGAGGGAGAGAGGGTGAGAGGGCCTAGGAATTGGCCTCCCCTAATTGTGAGGGTGAGGAGTCCTTTTATAGAATAAGGGCTCCTCACTTATTACACATTTGCCCCTTCTTTTATTACATAATTATATTTAAGTCCCCCGAGTATTTGTACGAGATCTAAATACGGAGGCCCTAAGTATGGTATAAACAGTAGTCCCCTAAGTCTTCAGTCAAGAGAGTCTTTTGGCTGGAGATTTGAAATTCAGTCCATGTATGGGCCGAAGTAACTAGATGTTGTCTTGAACTGATGCTCGATATGAGGTGGTGCTTAATCTGAAATGATGCTCAACTAGAAGTAGCACATGCTGCGAGGTTGCTCGGCTCGTGGCTTATGTTGCCTTGGTTGGCTCGGTTTGTGGCGTTGAAGGTGATGGAGTCCCTTTTATAGAATAAGGGCTTGCTCCTCAATCCATAAATGATGGGCTAGAGTTGATGCTCGCGGCGAGGCGGTTGCTCAGTAGGCGGCGATGCTCTCTAATGATGGTGAGGGAGTCCCTTTTATAGGATAAGGGTTTGCTCCTCAGTACATGAATAATAGGTGCTCTCTAATGAAAGTGAGGGAGTCCCTTTTATAGAATAAGGGCTCGCTCCTCAGTACATAAGTGATGGGCTAGAGTCCCCCAAGTATTTTTTATAAGGACCAGTTGAGGCACAATATATGGTGTATAGTGTAGTCCCCCAAGTCTTCAGTCAATAGAGTCTGTTGGCTGGAGACTTCAAATTGAATCCATGTATGGGCTGAAGTGGCGATTTGTTCGAAGGCGGTATTTGTATACCCTGCATTAAAGCTTTGTAGGTGAAGCTTTGCAAGTGAAGCTTTGAAGCTGGAGCTCTGTAAATGAAGCTTTTGAAGCTAAAGCTTTTGTAAATGAAGCTTTTTGAAGCTAGAGCTCTGTAAATGAAGCTTTTGAAGCTAGAGCTTTTGTAAATGAAGCTTTTGAAGCTAGAGCTCTGTAAATGTAGCTTTTGAAGCTAGAGCTTTTGTAAATAAAGCTTTTGAAGTTAGAGCTCTGTAAATGAAGCTTTTGAAGCTATATTGACATAAGTGATGCTCATGAATGTTTATGTTGATTAACATGAGTGATGCTCATGGATGTTGACATGAGTGATGCTCATGAGTGTTAACATGAGTGATGCTCATGAATGTTGATATGAATGATGGTCATGAATGTTTATGTGTGATTAACATGAGTGATGCTCATGAATGTTTATGTATGATTGACATGAGTGATGCTCATGTATGATTTTGAAGTACTGGACGTACTTTTGATCACCTGGTTGGTGGTAATGGCGGCAGGCTGCCGAATAATTTTTGTAGCACTGGACGTACTTTTGATCATCTAGTTGGTGGTAATAGCGGTAGGCTGCAGAATAATTTTTGTAGCACTGGACGTATTTTTTATCACCTGGTTGGTAATAATAGAGGCGGGGTGCCGAATAATTTTTTTTGTAGTACTGGGCGTACTTTTGGTCACCTGGTTGGTGTTATTTTGGGCTTATGGGCATTCGCCTTCCACACAACATTCCAGCCCATTTACTTTGGGCTTTGCCTTTTTTTTTTTTGGTATTATTACCCTCTGATGAGATTTATACAGATGTCTCTAAGAGATAAGAAAAATAAATTACATCATACATCTGTCAAAAAAGTAAATCACATCATTCTGGTGGGGTGTTTATTCCTTACTTTTGCTTTCTCCTTTGCCTTTTCTTTTCACTTTAACATCTTGGTGTCGTCTGTGAAGAGTGGGAACATGCATGATGAAAGTTTTCTTTTTCAAAAGTTGATGGCATCTTCTGCTTTGGTGGTCGACAAAAGCAAAAGTATAATCCTTTCCTTTCTCTTTTTATTCCTTGCTTTTGCTTTTATTTCCCGCAGCTCACTTGATTGCTTTTTCCTTTCCTCTGCATCTTTGTTGCTTTTGTTTTTGTTTCCCATGTGCTCTCGCAGAGCAAAGTCTTGTAAATGCAAAATCTCTCCCTTTACATGGTGTTTTGCTAGGGCCGGAAAGTTTGAACCATGTGTGCATCATTCATGAGGTAGGGCTTTCTGCTCTGTGGCGAGGATTGGGCCGGAAAATGATGCCGAATCGGTCCAAATCGTAGCGAGCGGCTCCGATGTGCATCATCTCGACGGCGCAGCAGCTGAGGCACACCAACTTACTCATCTGTCACTCCTGAGCACTTACTTAAGCTCAGCTCGATCAGTGAGGCACACCAACTTCCGATGGCTTTTGCCGCAGAACAGGTGACCAAACAGCCATCTAATCTAATCGATTTCAACCTCGAATAATTAAGTAGGCATTTTCCCAAGTCAGTGGTGACTGCAGGACCATATGCTAAGACAAGCTGCTTCAGGTGTTCAACACCATTTGTCAGAGAAGACAAACCCACGTGACTGATATTCTGAGCCTCAAATTCCATAGCTTCTGGAGTAGGCTTGAACTGGGTTTCTGCAGATTCCGATCTCACGATGACTGAGACTCCGATTGGCGCGGGAGGACTCGACGTGGTTGTAACGGTCTGATTTGGGGTCTGGGTCGGAGGCGGATCGGCGGTAGCGGCTGTGGTTGTTGGCAGTGATGTTCTTAGTCCCCCGTTTCAAGAATGTGAATGGAAGTTGTGTAGCGGTGGCTTCACTAGCACTGTCGCCATTATTCCTTGGATGCACCAAAGACAACATCAGATACACGTCATTCCTTTGCAAGAACTGAACAGAGAATGCCTGCGCCTACAAGGATAGTGAGCTTGCCGAGAGGGAGAGCAACCATCGACTCTGATTATATTTAGGTATCGTCTCGCAGAGACTAAATTGCAGAGCGACAAGGCATCGAAGCTCATCCTCCTTTCGATATCACAAAACTGGTCAATTATTTAACAAGAAATCAGAATTTTTCTCTCTTTACGAATTACGGGTGTTTCTCTCTCTTCCACTCTCTTTCTCTCTCCTCCGCTCTCTCTCTCTCTCTCTCTCTCTCTCTCTCTCTCTCTAGAGCAAAGAGAAAGTGGTGACTGTCTGTGAGAAGAGACAAAAGTCACAGAGGGTGTCGAATTTGGAGCCATTGCTATTGTCTCTCTCTCCTCCTCTTCTCTCTTCTTTCTTGTTGTCGTTGGGTTTTCTGAATTCGAACCCAAAACCCAAAAAGCAACGACTTTATCTTCCCTGTGGGCTTGTGAGGAGTGTGAGATTTGGATCTTTTCTATTTTTGGGTTTTTTGTGATTTTGCAGATTCACGGTGAAGGTGAAAAAATGAAAAAGAACCGACACAACTTTTTGTATCGATTCCCACAGACGGCGCCAAATGTTGATGCACAAAACCAGAGGTCTTGGAACAACGTAAATCCGATCGTGAATCTGCAAGAAATGTAAATAACACAAGATGTATCGTAGTTCACCCCAAAGTTTGGGCTACGTCCACACTGATATTGTATTTATCTGAGATGTGAGGGGAGTGAGGGAGAGAGGGTGAGAGGGCCTAAGAATTGGCCTCACCTAATTGTGAGGGTGATGGGTCCTTTTATAGAATAAGGGCTCCTCACTTATTACACATTTGCCTCTTCCTTTATTACATAATTACATTTAAATCCTCCGAGTATTTGTACGAGATCTAAATACATATGTCCTAAGTATGGTATAAACAAAAATAGTTGTGCCAACGTTTTCAATGGAAGAAAATAATCAGACAATTTAAAATAACAACGTTTGTTCGATAGTGACATCAAGCGAAATAAAAGATAACAACACATTGTAAAGGGGAAAAATACCGGCACATAACAATACAAGCAAAAACGTCTAGTATGTTATAGGACTGCCCTTAACTTCAAGATTATACGATTTCAAGTATTCGGCTACAAAGTAAATCGTTGGTTTTACATAATTCATTTAAAAAAAAAAAACTCTATTCGCCAGCAGATGAGAAACTACTGGAGTAAATAGAAAAAACTTTCGTAAGATCTGCAGAGCTCAGCGTCCATATGCGACCCGGCAACATGAGAGGAAGAATGTTGCTTACTTCCTCACAACTCTCTTCCGTAATCCAAGAGCTGCTCTCCCACATTTGCAATATGCTTGGATCAGGACTTTAAACATATAAACATCTGGCTGGACTCCACTCTGCCTAACCATTGTGAAGAATTTCTGCACAGTTTTGATGTCCGCGTTTAGTGCAAAATGATGTATCAACCCTGAAAATGTCTGGATATCGGGAACAATCCCAGACATAATCATCTCTTCAAGCACATTCGAAGCTAACATCATCACCAATATCCTCATCATCATCACCGCTTATTATTGATATGCTCTTGGTCCCCTCATTGGGCAGCATTTCTCTTAGAAACTCATCAGTCTCATGTACAAACCCTGCTTTTTGAATCCGTTCCAAAGACAAAAGCATATCGTGACCCGGCAATATCCCATCAACCCGAATTTCATCAAGTAAATTCTTAACCTCGTCAAACTGTTCGACACCAACACATGCCTCTACCAAAACTGAAAACTGGTTTAAAGTTCGATTCGCCCTCATCAAAGGAAGCACATTAAACACCTCCATTGCAGACTTCCCAAAAAAATACAAAATTCTTTATATTTATATAGTACAATTATTTATATACAATAAGGTATATTGATATAATTCCTCTAATTATTCTTTGTAATACAATACTTCAGTAAACTTCGATTAATTTATCATAAATTAGTATAGTTTTAATTTTGTTTTATGAAATTTCATAAAAAATAAGGAGTCTTTATGTCACGTTACAGAGGGCCTCGTTTCAAAAAAATCCGTCGTTTGGGGGCTTTATCGGGACTAACTAGTAAAAAGCCTAAAGCCAGAAGCGATCTTAGGAAACCAATCACGCAGTGATTGGATTAATGATAAAATAGAATTCTGGGTCTCGAACAGTGATTCGATTGATGATAAAAAAACAAAAAAAAAAAAAAAGAATTCTTGGTTCAGTTCTCCACCTTAACGACAAAAAAAATGATTGATCTCTATTGAGTCTGACTCGGTATTCAAGCTCTTATTTTTGCAACCTTAGCTATGGCTTATATAGGCGAATCCATGGAAAGTCATCATTGACTAGTTACATAGTCTTAACCTGATTCAATGTATGTGCGACTCAAGGTAATCCACTTAGGGAAGATAAATAAGGTATAAATAAAGGTATATACGCCAGAACTCTCAATTATCACTGTCTAAGTCCAACTATTCGGGACTGCCCCTTCTTCAATCATCATACTAAAATCCCTCCCCGCCTCCGAATCTTTCCTCATTTGGGCAAAAATACGCATCACAATGTTATATGACTCGGTGCACACACGTTTATCCGAGCTAACTCTATACTCATCCCACGTTTCTCCGAGCACATGTATCTTTAGTTTCTCACACACTCCTCTATATTTTTGGATTGCATAAATCAAATGGAACAACTGACATGATTCAAGTTGAGTGTGTGAGAGAATAAAAATGGTATGTGATCATTTTCCTTAATTTAGAATGTTATGAAATGAAAAATACCTGACTGCATGTAAGAAGTCGTTATCTGCGCATAAATCAGAGTGTGATAATGAGATACTTTTGTGTACGTAAAAGGTAATGAAGGTAATGAGCATGTAAGATGCCAAACAAACTTCTTTCAACCATTCATATCATATTCAAGCCAACAAATTACACCGTATAGAGTTCTATTTTAACCTTTTATTTTTATCAATAGATATTGGCGGTGAGAGATTCAAACTCGAAACCTCACCTCAAATACAGTAGTGGACACACTACACCTAGAGGGAAACTCCCCGAGTTTATACAAAACAAGTACAAGGAAAACCAGAAGGATGGTCAAGCTTGATATCCATGGATAAAATGCCTCTGAGAGCAATCCCGTCGTAATTGCCATCTGTCTTTTAGTTACAATTTCTTCTAAACAGATTTGAAGGGTTAAATGTGGTAGTATAATTTCTAAATATGTTCCCCAAACTGTTCTGAGATGACAGCAATCCACACAGAAATGAGCATTTTCTTTGCTTATCTCTATCTCTTATGATCTACATCCTATATAGTTATGGGCAAGGCCGAGGTACGGATTTATGTGGTAAGAACTCTTTTGTATCAACTCTAAAAGTCACTCGGGAAATTTTCCGACCAATCTAATATGGTCGAGGGTCCTCCTCAGACCATACTTGAGCACTGCTTGGTTACCTATCCTGAATCCTTCTCCGTAAGCTGTTGATGAATCCGACTCAATTTGGTGTTTGAAAAATTCCCCGAGTTTCTTCTCAAAGTCAGACCGTTTACCCTTCTTAGATGATGCCGAACTAGAAGAGGATGACGAGGAAGAGGAAGAAGAGGATGATGATGAGGCAATATCACTACCCGGTGTAGAATATGTCTCAGCATCCAGCCACATGTGTGCTAACACTTGGCAGATACCTTCTTCTACCTCTGGGCTCAGGTTCGGATAGCCTGCGCAACAACCTATCAGTAAATCCAACCGACCAAAAGGAAACGTTGCAAATGTCAAAAACAGAATATGGAGTGCAGGACAGGCACGCACCGTTAAGCCTCAGCCATGCATGCATCATCTCATGAGCGAGAATTGACCCTGTCAACAACCTGCGTTCATAGAAGTTTTAGGTCGTATGTACACAATTAGCAGCATGCTTAATGACCATGGATAAAGAGGAATCAAGAGAAATATTACCTAGGAAGGCCATACAGTACAAGAATTGCTGTTACTTCACAGCGACGAATCAGCCTATGAGGCTCAGTAACCATGTCTATCAGCCGGTAGCCAGCTCCAATCCTTGGCCTCCGTAAAATCTGCAATATAGTAAGAGAGATACAGAGAACTCTATCAATGAACTGTTAGCTTAAGAAATGTAATTGCCAAAGCTGAGGGAAACAAATTCCTACAGTAGTGACAGTCTGCTCTTCTGACAAGCAGAGTCCTCTAGTCTCCGGCATGTGATGATGACCCTGCCAACGTAAAGGAAAATTTCAACCAAACTTTTAGATTGAAGAAATGGAAAGGCACATTTTTTTCCAAAGTATGAAGCTCTAGTGCATCAGGATTACATTCTTTTCTCCCTCCATAGCCTCGTTTAGAGCTTGCCTCTCGACCAAGAGCATTGGAACTTGCTGCTTCACTTTCATGTTTAAACCTTCGTAAAAGTCTTGTATCTCAAGGTAAAGGGGTTGGCATTCATGAGTATCCATAATTGCTGAGTCTAGACACTCCAGACATAGCTTCCGACCATCGTCAAGTAACAAATATCTTGTGTCCCGTGCCTGCAAGGTTAGAAGGCATATCATTACCAATAATAATGTCTTATATCCTTTTCAATTCCTTCAGGATTTATTGTTTGGTTGCAAAGAGGACGAGTTGTGTTTTCACGAACTCACCTCCATTCTTTCACAGCTACAACACCGAGGAGTCCCATCGCGCTCATGAGCAGGACAGTACTTTTGTAGCCAGAAAGGATGTGCTCTATACTCAATAAGCCCAGCTGAATTTGTTGGGATCTGTATGAAAGAACCAACAAAGAAAAAACAGAAAATTATAAAGATAAATAATTTTAAAAGGGCATGGAAATACAATATCATTAAAGAACTAAAAAGAAGAGAAACTTACGAAACTCTTGCAAACATCGCATTTTGGGTGATGCTTCTCCTTATAGCAGGATTTGTGGTAAGGGTGATTCCCAGACATCGAATACTGTCATGGATAGGAGATCCAAAAATTTAATTATATATATAGCTATATACAATTCATATTTCCAATTTAAATAATTCAGCTGGGAATTCAAGTATTTTGTCAGCCAATTCCAAAGAAAATTCTTACTGAACAAGAACCAGATTCTGACCTCATAATCAGTAATTGGAAGATTGCAAGCACGGCAACGGAAACATTCTGGATGCCAAACAGTACCCATGCAACTCAAATATCGCCCATGGCCAATTCCTGATTTGCAGCCAGCACATATCCTACAAACAACAATTTTAACAACCTTCGGAATACAGATATAAAATTACATGAAATGAAGAGTCAATTCTCAAGTGGCTTCATTTTATGTAACTACACTACGTGAATTCATACATAAAGATCATATTGATATCTTGGATCTCTGATTCGTAATATTACAGTAAAACAACTCCAGAAAAATACTTACGCTCCTCTCTTGTTATGGAAGAAACACGTGTATACCAAAGGATAAATTTATATCAACCTATTTATCTCATGCTCCAACAAGTTACAGTTTAATAATTTGATTTTGTATCTTTTGTATCAATTCTTACTACACAGGTAGAAAATGCATCAGGTGGCTAATATATTTAACTGAGCATGTGAGCTACAGAGCCAGTCTAAGCTCCCATATAGGCAATTCAAACTTCAATTCCCTTCTCTTTACCTCTGTATTGTTTCACAATATTTTTAAATGTTTACCAGCAAACAAAGTCTATTCATATTCAAAGTTATTACGAACCTATTGATAACAGAAATTGGCATAAAACAGTACTTGATTGACTAGACTAGATTCAAGAGATAGCAAAGTGTCTGCATGCACCTGTTCCCAGCTGGCGTGAAGAATGAAAAAGGATGAAATATATTGCCATTATCATGTCGAGGAGGAGAACCCACGTTCAAACTTTCTTGAATAGCCTTTGCAAGTTGTTCATCTTCCTCCAATTGAAGTTTAGCACTTTGTTCATCTTCCTCGTAGTCAAATTTGGCAGGTTTTTCATCATCGTCCGACTGAACTTTGGCAGATTGTGCATCATCATCTGATTCAACTTTGGCAGATCGTTCATCATCATCTGATTCAACTTTGGCTGATCGTTCATCATCGTCTGATTCAACTTTATAAGGTTGTTCGTCATCCTCTGATTGAGAATCATCTTCTGAAAAATAAGTAGGGTAATGGATTATAAGTAACTTATCAATCAAACAGAAGATAACAACCAAGTTTTATGAGTATGCCCTTTAGTGGAGTTATGTAGAAGTCACACTCTATGCTTGATGGAAAATGTCACAATTCATTATTGATTTCATGAAGATTTGCACACCTACAGCATATTGCTCGATCGCTCATGTCTAGCACTAGTAGCTACTAATCCTTGTACGAAAAGTGGGGGAATTCCAAGTTATTCAGTTAGTCTATTGCATCCGCTGAGGAAACTCTCGTACTTATGCAGCATATGAAGTTGTCAATTAGTTTTTGCATGTTGGTGAAACTTACCGATTACACTTTTCCCTTTTTGATCTAGTTCCGAAAGGGACATTGCAATAGCAACATCTATGTCTTCTTCCTGCATTCCAAGTTCCCGACAACATAAAGTTAAGCATCGTACAACATAAACTAAACATCGTACAATAAAGTTAGCATCAGTATGAGGAACCTTCAGAATTTGGACTATCATGGTAATTTCTGTAAATTAACTTTGTGATGGGTAGATATCAATATACCTACTATGAGCATAAAACTAGTCCACCGCAACAATAAATGTGCGGGAACAATGAAAATTCTGTTTATATTAGTCAAAAGAGTAATTACCACTGAATTACGAGGCTCGTCCCATGTTCTATCCTCTCTAAATTTCCTATGAGAATGCCCTTTATAGCTAGAACCTTTCAGAATCTTAGTCAGCCAACCCATAACGAGAAATCTTACCCGCCCCTGGGCTGCCAAACTGTTCCTGCACCAAAAGTCTTTCATTTAGGCACATAGAAAGTGGAGCATTAAATAGACAGCAAAATAAAAACCAAAATGCAAAAATAGAAGATATTCAGTGGCACACATGTTAAATTGTGCTAGCTATTACTATATATAGCATTATCTTATAATCACTACACAGTTTGAACGAACATCAAACGAAAGCATTAATGCATGTCATGAATGACTGGTACGATACAGACTGAGAAATCAAATATAACATTACTGTTCTATTAAAGCGAAGAAATAGGACTAAAAATGGTCGTCTCTAACAAAGATAACACAATAGCATTCGCAAAGCAAGACACTGCAAAAGTGAGATCCGAGAATATCTACGAACACCATACAATGAATACGTCTCAATCTGGGAACAATTTCCAGATTTAGAGGGGTAACAGTTCACAGAACATGCATATGAACCAAGAGCAGATAAGCAACGAAATCATAACTAAGAGAAAACGCAAAAACTGGGAAAAAATGAGAGAGAGAGAGAGATTCTAGCTAACTATTATACACACTCAACAAGTTCATTACAGCATAGAGGAGCAACCAGATAACCATTCAACAGATTCATATAATATTGAAATGACTACGAACGGAATTTTGCTCTGTGAAATTCACACCCAGTTCCAATAACCTCAATCCAATTGAAAGAATTTAACCTATACAGAATCAAGAATTAATAGCAATAAGCTCAATCCACCCCAGACTGAAAGTACCCCAAGAAGGTCTCCTTTTCCCAAAATTCCAGTAGCATGCAGCAATCCATAATCCAATATCATCAAACCCCATATTTATAAGAGAACACGTTCCATCCACCCACCCACATCAAAATAAAGAAACCAAATTAAAGCAGGTGGAGCATTCAAATTCACTGAAGAAAAAGTAACAAAGCAGAAGTCCCAGTAAAACTACCTGACACAGATTAAGATTCTGCAAAAACAGTCGAATCTGATGAATCCCAGATAAGATAAAGTTACCAATTCCCCACACTACCAACCACAGCTTTTCACCCCTGCAAATCCCCCAGCCTTTCTTTGAACAAAGTCACAACCATTTTAGTAAAGATAAAGGATGCTGCTTGAATCCTGCGCAAAATTCCAAAAGGGCATAAATTAATAATATAAAATTGCAAATAGTTGGAGAGCTCCGATCATCATCAAGGTATTATAATCTGCCTTTTTTCAAACCCCACCAAACAAAAGACAAGCCTTTTTTTTTCTTTACTTTATTTATTTAAGGATAGTAAAAGATTTAGGGTTTGATCATTAGTCTATCATAGTTGCCTTATTCGCTAAACCACCATAACATTGTTAAAAAGAACCAAGCTATTTTTTTTTTTTACTTTATTTATTTAAGGATAGTAAAAGATTAGGGTTTGATCATTAGTCTATCCTAGTTGCCTTATTCTCTAAACCACCATAACATGGTTAGAAAGAACCAAAACCCCGAAATTTAGTAATCAACTACAAAGTAAGCTACTTCATTTCCATTCAAAGCGATTAGAAATGGCTAATTTTTTTATAGAACGGCCCTATGTCCCCTATTTACATAGTTTTAGTAAATAAAAAAGAGCAATAAAAAAGAGCAATAAAAAAATAAGCAAGCGGAGGACAAAGCCAAAACCCAGAAAGAAAAAATAATACATCATTCCGGAATGCGCATTAATTTGTAAAGCGGAAGCAACATGAACCACCGATGGAGGCAAATCATGCCAAACCAAAATAGGAGAAGACAAACCTATGTTAGTAAAGCTATCCGCACCAACATTTCCTTTAGATAAACCGTTTAATTCAAAGGAAAACTAATGAAAATGGCTTAAAACTTTGAGTTATAATGATAAAGACAAAATAAAGGGTAAAGTGAATAGTATCATGATTGACTTTTTAGTGTAAAAATGTGGGTTTTCGTTAAAATAAATAGTATCGCATGTTTTTCGTTAAAACTCCCTTTCAATAGTATCAAGGAAGAGGCCATAATATGGGAAAAATAATAAAAGCCCTGCAAGGAATAAACCAAATTTTTAAAGAATAAATGATACGAGTATTCAAATCTTGAGAGTCCAAATTTCTAAAGGTTTGTGCTTTTCTTGCAGTTTTTTCTTCTCCCTAGTGGGTCCTTTATCAATTCTCCACCACACTCCACTAAATGTCAAAAACCCCCCATTATATCTTTTTCTGGCTGACAAAGAGTCAAGAAGGTGATGTTTGGTCCTCCCATTTGGTTCCAACTGAAAGTGAGGCGGCTCTAGACTTCAGAGCCAAGCTTACCTGATAGTACGCAGCCATTATTATCGTTATATTTCATGTCATATTTCATGTCGCATGTCTACATTAGGTCTTATATTCGACTCACAAGATTAATGATGTTTAATATTACTTTTTTCATTGCAATACCTAGTTATAATTGATTTGTTGTGAACCAAATCCCATATATTACATTAGAATATCTCCTTAAAAAGAATGTCGATGTATTGGAAAAAAATTATATTGTCGTAGGCCTATTTGACTGAACTGTATAAATGACAGAGAATGAGAGGGCCGGAGGTAACAGATAGAGAAGAGAGATATGTAATTCTGAGGTGTGTGTTGTATCACCCCCTTATGCCCTTATTTATAGTAGTAGGATAGGTAGAGTCCTTACCCTAATAGGATTACATCTCTAATAGGAATTAAACTACTAAAGGGAATATACAAAATAGTCCTAGATACACTAGGATTTACACAATCATATTTCTAATCCAATAGGACTGCAACACTCCCCCCTTGAGTGTGTAAATACTTAAACAAAACATCGCTTCAGATCTTCAGCAGATGAGGTAGAACAGTTGATGAAGTCGTCGGCACAACGGGTGAATGTGAGTCTCAAATATAAGAAAGTAAGTATGCATTGGTAGTAAAACTCACACAACCTTGCTATGGTAAAACCCAAGGCATGAGGAAAACCCATAGACTAAGAAGAAAAGTGAGAAGTATGCATAATGTCTAAAACAAATGTCAAACATGACGAAAGTAGTGAACTCGACGGAATATGATCATCCCAGGTTGGGTGCCTCATCAAAGACATAACTTTCAAATAAGAGAACTACAAGTAATTCAACTCAAATAATTTACGCATACTGATTCCTTGGATGAGCTTCTGAAAAGTAGACTTGGGCAATGACTTGGTGAAGAGATCGGCCTTAGGAACGGATTTGCTTAACTTCAATGTTCTGATGTTGTTGTTGCTGGTGAGAATAAAAGAACTTCGGCGCTATATGCTTGGTGTTGTCTCTCTTGATGTATCATTTCTTTAACTGCTTGATACATGTTGCATTGTCTTCAAAGATCATCGTAGGAAGGTCAACGACGAAAATAAGACCACTAGTGCTTCGAATATGTTCCATAATTACTTTCAATCAAAAGCACACACACGATGCTTCATGTAAGACGAGAATCTCAGCATGGTTCAAAGAAGTCGCAACTAGCGTTTACTTGGTAAACCTCCAAGATATAGCAGTGTCTCCAATGGAAAAGACATAACACGTTTGGGAACGTGACCTATGTGGGTTAGATATATAACCAGCATGCGTAACCAACGAGGCAAGAATTAACCCGAGAACCAAGGGGGCGGCGGCTCTTCTCAAGGATTCATGGGTGTAGAACAAGCCTAAATCCGTCATACCCTTGAGGTAGTGGAAAATATCTTTAACACCATTCCAATGTCTGCGTGTAGGCGTATTGCTGTATCTAGCCAAAAGATTAACAACGACGAAGATGTCGGATCTAGTGCATTGAGTCAAGTACAATAAAACACCAATTGCACTTAGGTATGGAATTTCAGGCTCCAAAATCTCTTCATCATCCTCATTTGGATGGAAGGGATCTCATTTAGCATCTAGAGTCCAAACGACCATAAAAGTACTCGAAGGCTTCGCTTTATCCTCATTAAAATGTCGCAACACCTTTTGGGTGTAGTTTGATTGATGTACTAGAATTTCATCTGAACAATGCTCAATCTCCAAGCCGAGACAATATCTAGTTTTCCCGATATCTTTCATCTCAAATTCCGATTTAAAGTGAACAGTAATTTCCTCAAGCTCTACGGGAGTTCCAATAAGGTTCATGTCGTCGACATAAACTGCAACAATTACAAATCCAGAATGTGGCTTCTTAATGAACATGCATGGGCATAGTTCGTTGTTCACATAACCCTAAATGTCAAATATTCATTCAGACGATTATAACACATCCGCTGAAATTGCTTCAATTCGTAGAGTGATATACTCAATCTAATCGAGAGAGTGTTTCGTGGTCTAGAACTATTTGAACCAGTCAATGGAAGTCCTTCTGGAACTTTCATGTACATTTCCATATCTAGATCCCCATAGAGATACACGATTGCCACGTCCATAAGTTGCATATTTAGTTTTTCGGAAACTACCAAACTGATAAGGTAGTGGAACGTTATGACGTCCATTATGGGGGAAAATGTATCCTTATAATTAATTCCAGGGCGTTGAGAGAAGCCTTGTGCTATGAGGCGTGCTTTGTATCGCACTATTTCATTATTCTCATTACGCTTCTTCACGAAAACCCATTTGTAGCCTATCGGCTTCACATGTGGTGGAGTAGAAGCTACAGGCCCAAACACCTTATGTTTCGCGAGCGAATCGAGTTCAACCTAGATTACTTGTTTCCAGTTTGACCAATCCGTTTTATGTCGACATTCATCAACAGAACGTGGTACAATGTCATTGCTAAGCATGATTCGGAAGCAACGGTATACGCGAATGCATAATTGATAATCATCTTATTTCGATTTCAAACCTCATCCAATACTGCGTAATGGACCGATCTCACGATTCTCAAGAGGCCGGTATGTCTCATTGAAGACATCATCGTAATCTAAAATAACCTCATGCGTTGGAATAGATAAGTAAGCAATGGTCGGATTCAAACTAGGGTCACTAGTTTGTGTCGTTTTCCTCTTCCTGGGTTGTGAATCCTTTGAACCAGGGGGCGTGCCATGCTTCAGGGTAAGAACAGGTGATTGGCTAGCTGCCAGTCTACTTTGCCATGTGTGAGGTGCAGCCGCCCCATCCTCAGGGATGGTCAGACCTTCCACGACGGTGTTATAGCGTACGTTAAGTACGTCCATCCTTGCAGGTGCATTTGTAGCGGGTATATGTGATCTTGTCACCTTTGCTAGATCAGTAAAAGCATCTGACATGCTTTAGTTTCAGATTGAGGTGTGCAGGGATCTAAATGAGACATGGTGGGAGTAATCCACGACTATTCGTGGCGTTCTACAAGAACGTTAGTGATCTTATCTCCCCTTAACGATGAGAAAATTGTCTCATCAAAATGACAATCCGCAAAACGTGCAATAAAGAGATATCATGTCAAGGGCTCTAAGTAGCGAATAATTAATGGCGAATCATAATTGACATAGATTCCCTAAGGACCCATTTTGGTACGTAGTGGCGGCGCTATTGGCACATAGACTGCACACCCAAACATATGTAAATGTGAGACGTCAGGCTCGTATCCAGTGACCAACAAAACATCAGGCTCGTATCCAGTGACCAACTGTAACGGTGAATGAGGTTAGGTAGCGGTAGACCTCAGGCGGACCAACATAGCTGTGTGTAATATTGCATGGCCCCAGGCAAATACCGGCAAGTTGGTTCTTATAACCAAATTTGAGCTATCGTTTGTGAAGGATTTATTTTGAAAAACATGTTCATTTGAGCAACATCATATGGCATGCAATTAACAATTAAAGGCGGAATCATGCTTGCATGTACTCAAAAAACAAAACATTACCATGAAATTCAAAGCCTAGTAGATTGGTGAACCAATAATCAACTCAAAACAAAGTGAGTTGAAATTATTACCTTTGTAGATTCCTCTTTGCATAAGCAAAGGCTAATCACCCAAAGAGATAGGGCCTTCATTCCTTGCTTCTTAGATCCATGGATTTGGATGGAAAAATAGGTTTCTCCAAGTTCCCAAAATAGGGAACCTCTAAGTCTCTTCACCAAGGTTTGATTGTAGAAGAAATGAGTGACCTTGGAGTAGTAGGATTGCTAGATGTACCCTCCAAGGTGTTGGCCTCTTTAGAGAGAAAATGGAGAGACAATTCTCACCAATTTTCCCCAAAAATAAACCCTTTTATCACTTAATGAATATTTAGTTATAAAGTCATTTATATAGTCACTTCTTTAAGTGACCTAAATAACCAAAACCCTAATTCATCACACTATGGCCGGCCATTTAGGGGATTTTGGGCTTTTGGGCTTTAATGAATCTTCATTCATTAAATTGTCATACAACTTAAGTTAATGGGCTTGACGTTCGAAGCCCATTGGGCCTTAAGGTCCAAAACTATCCCGAAGTCTTTAACGAACTTATTCGTTTGATTAATTAACATATTAATTAATCCTTGCCATAAATAAATGATTAAACCATTTAATCATTCTTACTCATTTCCGTTTAATCTTCAATCTCCACCTTTTATGGTGTGCGATCCATTAGGTTCCTTTTAGCGAGGTAGTGGGCGATTAAAACCATTTTACATCGATTGTGAATTGAAACTATTTTCAATTCTCCCTTTAGTGATTACACACGTTTAGGGCTTCCACAAACCATGAGTGACACCTAGCAGCATATCATGGTTACCCAAGCTAATCAGAAGAGGATAGAGAACCTATTCAGTTTGGGATTACAAATGCAATACGGTCCTTCTCTAATCTAATACTCTTGACCACACTGTTTGGTATGATAGTTTATTTATTCATGTCTACTATCCAATGTGATTCGTGTGCTTATATGATTTCCTTGAATGTGATTTGGAACGCATTCCCTAATCTCATTCATACTCTGGCCAGAGATTCCAAATCATATCATAGAGTATTCTCCCTCAACTGTTTGAAGGTTAGAGATCCCTTGTTGCGCATTCACTTGTCTCCATAGCTAAGTGGCTTAACCCCAACGATGCCGTGGACACCCCGAGGGGGTGACTTTGACATAATCAAAGATCAAGGACTTAACCACAAGACAACTGTGATGCCTCAGGTCAAATGACTACTTTGCATTATCCCAACCATGAGTTCTCATGTGACATGGAATATAAGAACTCTTCGTTGATCACGTTCAGTGAACTCATTCTCTATTGAGCACCTACGTACTTGTCTTGATGTCACACACACCAATGACTCGAGACTAATCACTCTCCCTGAGAGAAGACATAGTACGTACTGATCTTAACGGACTGTCAACGCCCAATTGACAATCCTATGATCAGGAACGTTTAGGATGTGTCTACGAAAGAATGGTTTCATGAATCTAACTTCATTAGATTACATTCTCCCAATCACATATTCCTTGGACTTTATCGTTTAAGCATATAACATTTATATGAGACGGCTCAAACAATAATGTATGCCCTTTATATGTAAAACTAGATTAGTTTAACATGTGAAATGTCCGTAAAGTATCATCACATGATTGGCTTTAGGGCACATTTCCAACAGTTTGAATGCGCTTTATGAAAGCTGCTGCCAAGTCGTTTTAAGTGTGAACATGGGGTACATGATGTTCAACATCAATCCCAGCAGACATGCAATAATCGTCAAAAGTCTGTGACGTAAACTCTCCAGCATTATCCAGTCGAATCGACTTGATCGGATAATTAGGGTGTTAAGCCCTAAGCTTATTGATTTGTGCTAGGAGTTTCGCAAATACAACATTGCGTGTGGACAATAAGCAGACATGTAACCATAATGTCGATGCATTAACCAACATCATAAAGTATCTAAATGGTCCGCATGTTAGTTGGATAAGTCCACAAATATCCCCTTGAATCATCTAAAGAAATTTAGGAGGGGTCGTGAATAATCTTTGTAATTGAGGGTTGAATGTTCAACTTCCCCAGGGAGCATGCTTTGCAAAGCGGATGGTCGGGATAAGATTTTAAGTGATGCCCATGAGATACTTTGAGGATACGACGCATCATATCTTGTCCGAGGTGTCCCATTCGATCATGCCAAAGAAGAAGAGTGTCCTAGAACCTAGCCATAGGGTCGGCCACGTGGTGTGTCTCGAGGGCTCAAATGGTTGTTATGTACAACCCACTCGGGAAACGCTCCAGCTTCTCGTGAATACGTTTTTGGCCATATTCGTAAGAAATGATACAAAGAAATTCAAAACCATTCTATTCAGTGGTTTCAACATGATATTGATTATCTCGAATATCTCTAAAACTCAGAAACGTTCTTTCGGAACGTGGAGAATAGAGTGTCTATTTAATGGTTAATTCAGTACCATTGGACAATATTATACGGGACTTTCCGTATCATTCTATCAGGTTGGATGGGCCTGAGAGGGTTGTCAGAGGTACATTCTTAGGTACAAAGTTAGTAAAATAATGTTTCTCACGCAAATCAGCCAGACAACTAACTTTCCCACTAGTCATATATAGAAATAAATTAATTGAATCGGTCACATGCATAAATATAATTCCATTCATTCAATTAATCAATTTGAGAAATAATATCCATAAAATAATCATCCATAGTTCAAAACAAACCAAAACCAAACAAATAATTCCAAAGTCTTAGAAAAATTGCTCGAAAATTAAACCATAAACCTAAAATTTAGGGGGGCTTCGGCCACTCCTAGTGGGTTCGGCCATTAGGGTTGTAAAAACAACCTAACATGTCTCAAAAAAATAAAACTTTATTCTTCCATAAGCAAATGACTCCTGAAAATCTGAAACCTCCAGTGTTGTAGTAACATCTTCGAGATGCTCCAAATGCACAAAGTTAGTCTCACGACGGGATTGATACCTGGCAATAGCCTCGGGGATAGCTCGGCATACGCGTGACCAATGATATTTTGATCCACAACGATAGCACATGTCCAATTCAGTGGAACCCGATTGAATGGTAACATTTCCCTTGTTCTTGAAGTTTAGGGCCTTAAGGGTAAAGGGTTGGCGCTTCTAGGTCAAATTTCCTCCCTTGGGTAAGTCTCTATTATGTGGACCTTGGGCCCGTGGTGGGTCTTGCCACCCATTACCAAGGCCACAACGCGGTTTCTATCGGTTGTGGCTGCTAGAATTTATCGCATATGCTTCAGGCAGAGCGTTCGAGCCACTAGGTCAAGTTTGATGATTTTTCATCAAAAGCTGGTTTTTCTTTTCAACGAGAAGTAAAACAAAAATCAAATCCAAAAATTTGGTGAAATTTTGTGCCATATATTGTTGCTACAGAACAATATTGGTGGCATTGAAGGTCGAATAGGTTTTCTCCAGGAGATCCTATTCGGTTAAGTCCTCTTTACATAACTTATGTAGTGATTGGATTTTACAAACTTTAGAGTTGTATTCATTCACAGACTTAAAGTCTTGGAAGCGTAGATACTGCCAGTCGTGCCTTATTCAAGCAAGTAAATGTCTTTCTGGTGATTGAAATGATCGGCCAAAGCGAGCCAGAGGGTATGTGGATCCTCTTCTGTGAGGTACTCGGTCTGCAGTGCATCATGGATGTGTCTGCGGATGAAGATCATAGCAGCAACTTTCTAAGGACAAGCCCAACCGTCTGGGCTGGCTTATGGTGGTCACAGGCTGGGGCTACAGCAAAGCCCAGTAAGCACAAAAGGCTTGCTCATAGATTGGGCCGAGACAAGAGACAAGCCCAACAAGCTTCAAGTATGTTAAGGTGTGGGTCGGGGTTTCGACGCCGTGCGTGTGATCCAACCCAAGCCGAAGCCTGGTTATGGTTTAGTGACAACAAGCCCAAAAGGCTACTATGGTCAATCCAAGGTGTCGAAAACGACATCGTCCGAATGTTGTCTCCATGCGGCTGGGCTACAGGTTAATGCAATGGTGCCACGGTGGTGCGGCGGCAATGCCCAGTTTTTTTTTTTTTTTCGAATTCTAGGGTTAAAAACCCTAATTGCTTCTAAATTAGTTTCGATGCTTTGACTCACAAATTCCACATAGCATAATTGTGTATTGCATGAACAAGTATATATATTGACAAAATATATGAACATGTATACAATATATATATATATATATATATATATATATATATAATTGAAAGGAAAATATAAATATAGGGGGTTCATGCATCATTGGGAATGTTTTCATGCTTCAAGGTTTTTTCAAATATCTTAATTTATTTTAGAAGAACTTGATTGGCAGAAACCAATTGAAAGCCTTAGAATTTTGTAAAAGAAAGCCTTATCCATGATCCTTCATTTCCTTAGCTTCTGGTAAGAGTATGTTGATAACGTGTTGTAGGCCTATTTGGCCAAACTGTATAAAAGATAGAGAGGGAAAGGGGTTGGCGGCAACAGAGAGAGAAAAGAGATATGTAATTCTGAGGTGTGTGTTGTATCACCCCCTTATGCCTTTATTTATAGTAGTAGGATAGGTAGAACCCTTACCCTAATATGATTACATCTCTAATAGGATTTAAACTACTAAAGGGAATATACAAAATACTCTCAGATACACTAGGATTTACACAAACACATTCCTAATCCAATAGGACTGCAACATATATAACTTTCTAACAATTTTGTTTTTTTTTTGTTTTTTTGTTTTTTGTTTTTTGTTTTTTTTTTTTGTTTTTTTGGTGATATTCCATGTCTAACAAACTTTTAGACGAAAACTTTAAGATTTGGCGGCTGCTAAAAATTTTCTTATATATTGTTTGATATTTTTTTCTATAAACAATTGCATGTTTACAAAAAAAAATTTTGAACACATCACAATGTCACCACAAAGATGCGTCATCATAATTAATGGGGCTAGCACGGTTAGGTATGGAACGCACCACAGATATATATAGTGGTTATCATCCATGTGAGGTGAAACTCGAAACATATTCTCTAACTAACTAGAGAAATATACCACTAAATTAAGAGAAATGTTCTAAAAAACATTAGGCGCTAGTCGGACATCTAGCCGCTTAGGTCTAAAGGTGGATTTAGGTAAATTTCTTGTATATCTTGTAAATAAGTGCATATTGACACTTACAAAAAATTATACTTGTATGAAATCCATGGATAAGATAATAAAAGAATGATAAAATGCAAAATGAGTATCCAACAAGTCTAAAATTTAAAAACACATTAAGCATATATGCCATATAACCATAGTGAGGAGTATTGTAGGATGACACATGTACAACAAGTTCACAATTTAAAACCACATGAAATGCAAAAAATGAGAAAAATAAGGAAATATAGTAATGTAAGATACTTGCAAAGTTACAAAACTAGGCATCAAACTCCTCTTCCCCATATCCCTCCAAGACTCTCTCCGTGTCGGACTCAAAACCCAACTTCTTCATCATCTCTTTCTTCTTCTTCTGTGCCCTCGTCCGATATAAAATCTTCTTCATAAAGTTCTCTTACTTCAACATTTTTAAAACTCCCCCTAGGCTCTAGGGAACTACCTACCTCCGATGTCTCTCTAATTCCCGAACCAAGCTCAAGTTCTTCATCACCACCCTCCACAATCCATCCTTGAGCCATACTAGCTTCACTTGCAAGTAGTATGTCTACTTAGACTTAGATTAAAAAAAAAATTTAATTTAAATTTATAAAAAAAAAAAAAAAAAAAAACCTGCCTAACTGCCTAGAGCCCAACCAATTTTTCCAACTGATTTGCAAGAAAGCGCCTTGGGTCACCACCGCTCAGCGCCTAGGCGGCCGCCTAGTCTGTTTTTTAGAACACTAACTAAGAGTAATTGGTCCAACACTTACAATTCCCATGCCACATTATAAAACATTGCGCCCAAAATATGAGATGGTGGATAATCTATGTAGAGTCTCACTTTAAAAAAGTTTCCTTAACATTTCTCTTACTTGCAATTGTGTTTTCATTAAACATGTAAGAGGCTCTCCTTCTAAGATTGGATGTCAATTTCAATGCCTTGACATCTTCAACAAGAACTTTATTTCCTTCATGGCTTCACCATGTTCAGTGATCAATCAAATTTTGTTTTACCAAAAAAATATCAAAGAGTGTTTATATTGCTTGAATCTAAAGCAAAATTAATTTAAGACTCTTTTTCTAAGATTGCATACCCTTTTACCTCTGTAAACCCCTTTTTTTTCTTCTAGTTATTCTATTGGACAATGTAGAATAAAGGCTCAAATTATAAAGGTAATGTTATCCACACATCTCTTCTTTCACTCCATCTCAATTTTCGGCCATCAAATTGAATAAATTAAAAAAGATCAATAACAGTTGACAAGGAGTATATGAGAAGTAAAAATGAGTGTATGGATAGCACCACCTAATTTAAAAGTTGAATAAAAAACTAGGGTGGTACTGCCCTCACACCCATTTTTACCTCTTACGTACCTCTCTTAATTTTCGACCATCAAATCAAAATGAATTAAAAAAGATTAAAGAATAAATATTAACAAAAAGTATATAAAAGATAAAAATAAATATATATATATATAGCACCACAAAAAAAAGAAAAAAAAATGTCCATAAGTTATTTCTCTTCGTACATGCGCACTAAAAAGGGTGCATAGTGATGAAATTTTAATGGAATTTTCACTACCTACTGTATACCAGCTGTGCACACACACAAAATCCTATTTTTCTTTCATCTTGACTTAGTTAGCTTAATAAATAGGGTAAATTACATAAAAGTACCTCAATTATTAGATCAATCACAGTTTAATACCTCATCTTTAAAACATTTCAATGTCATATCTCATCTACCAATTTTTTACAATTTTATACATTCCGTCAGTTTTCTGTCAATTCTTCCATTAAATAGTGACGTGGCATGAGACAGGACCCACTTTTCTATTAAAAAATTAAAAAAACTAAAAAAAAAAAAAATCATTACATCCTCACCCTTTTCCCCCTCCCGTCCTCCCCAAAACTAAACCCAGACCCTACCCCACCTTCTTCTCCGCTCCTGTCCTTCACCACCCCACCGCCGCACAATTCATTCCTCCCCCACATTCCTCCCACCTCCCCATCTCAATTCATTCCCCAATTTTATTTTTTTTTTCGATTTTAATTTTTCCAATCACAGCCGGGACCTGCAAACGCAGGAAAAAATGGCAGCATCTCGACGGCTCCTTGACTTGCGGCAAGGAGGTATGAAATTGTAAAAAATTGATAAAATTGATAGATGAGGTATGACATTGAAATTTTTTAAAGATGGAATATAAAATTGTAACTGACCCAATAATTAAGGTAGTTTTATGTAATTTATCCTAATAAATAATTCCCAAGCACTCACTTTCTTGTGATCCCACCCCAACTTATCTGGATTGTTCGGCGATCTGCAACGTCAATAATTAACCATCTATTCTAATGATTATAATGTTAACCAAATAATAATTGTTATAACTCTTCTCAGGTTATCAATTGCTTTCTATTTTTAACTGACAACAGTTTGATGGTGATAATGTCAAAATAATTTCGCACTATTTTGGAGAAGATGGAAAGAAGCCGAGAGATTTTTCAATATGTTGAGAATATGAGGTAGTATGACATATGCTATTATATAAGTAAAGGGAAGTTTTTTTTGTTTTTTTCAAATGTCCCTCAAGTTTTTTTTTTTTCTTCCAACTGTCCCTCCTATTGTATAATGACATATGACATATCCTATGCCACTTCGCTTATTTATTTTTTCTTAAGTTTTGTATTGGTTCAAGTTTTTTCAAGCATTTTGTCGACTACTCTTGCACTACACTCATAGGGATGGCAATTTTAACCATTAAATATAATAACCGTGGATAACCATCCAAATTGATTAGATTTGGGTATGAAAATTCGACTATGTTTTGGGTATGAGAAAAAACCATGAATATATTCAATTATGGTTTTGGACATGGTTATAGAGGTCCCCAATCAGTATTCGTCCCAAAATCCGAACCGAATAATATATAATATAATTATTCATAATATTAAAGTATTAAAATACACACGCACACATATGTATATTCATTATTTGCCAAATCCCTTATTTTGAGTGTAAATACAAAAATTGTATTATGTGAGTTGTATTTTGTGGAAAAGTTCCTAAGTTTTTATATGAATCAAAATTTATGAGAATTCAATTGTACTTATGGAAGATATCAAATATCAGTCAACATTATCAATGTTTTTTTTTTTTTTCAACCCCACCCCACCCACCAGGCCTCGAACCTGGGACCTAACCTATTCCAACCCCTTACCCATACCCTCAACACTAGGCTATTCATTGGCTTTGACTTAGATCCACACACATAGCGATTGAATTCATTGGCTCAGTCAATCCCAATGTACAGTGATTGAACTACGCATGCAACTTAAAATACTGGAGGCAGTGAGGCACCAACATAATTTTATTCCAAAGTTAGCAAGTTATAGGTAATTGATAAGGTAATCCTATTTCACTTGCTAAAATTTATGATTTAACTTGGCTAAAGGGGATTGATTTGGAGTTAGAGCTTCATGACAATGATTAGAGTAAACCAACTTAAGAATTTGTCGATCTTTATGATTTAACGCTAATAATATTATCACTTAAATCTGGTGACCTAACATATGTCTAATTTCAAAATGTTAGGTAGTTATTTAAAATGTTGAGATTAATTTAAAATCACCTCAAAAGGTTGGATAGAATTCCTTACGTAACCCTAAGTTTTATTTTTGATCTTATGAAGTTGGAAACGAATTTCATGCCCCCATATTTCATTGGGTAAACTGGGTTTGATTTCAGGCACTGGTGAACCACAAGACAGTGGTCATGGGGAGGCTGAAACTGTGAGCTTCTAGGTGCCAGAAAGGGTGAAGTGCATTAGCGAACCAATCGGATCCCTTTTTTAAGAGGAAAAAAAAAAACACCATCGCTTGAGTTTATGGACGTATAATATAAAATTGTCTTATTCTTTTAAATATCAAGCTTCTTATACGAATCAATTTTATATTTTTGGCTAGTTGTAAATTGTTTATTTTTCATGAATAATTTGATGGGATAAAGAGGTTAAACGTCGCTTTCCTTTTTATATCTTAGGAAATCTTGAAAGTTTGGTTATGCCAAATATATCTGTGCAGGCAGCGCTTGTCGTGGCTTAATAATTATATTAGGAATCCTTACTTAAACAGGCAAGCGCATGGTCACATCATATATATACACAAACAATCAAGGATTAAGGCACTCAATCAATATCTCCTAGCTAATTTTGCTTGCACAGGGCCTTCAATTATTCTCTGCTAACAAGGATGGACGTAGCAGCTAATCAATTAAGTCTGAAGAGTCACAGTATTAGTACTCGTAGGTCCATAGACGCTCCAATAATTCAGAAGATCTACCCGTGGCCTGAAGCAGACAAGTCGAAGCTGATCAGAAGTTTAAGCGTGGCTTGTTCAGCTTCTCCTTCTACTAATAATTTGCAGTACGAAAGGTTGGCTTTCAGAAAAAGTTTCCTCGGAAGCTACCCGTTTTGCAAGAAAGAACCGACACCGTCCTTTGCGAAAAGAATCAAGAATGGTTCAAGAGCAACATAGACAAGGATAAGATCACTATTACTATTGGACGTGCCTACATGCATCTCTAAGACTGGTCGGCTACTGAATTTTGCTTGCTTTGCTGCGGATTCCGGAAGGCGTTTTATAGTTTTCGATCTGAAGTTAGATTGTAAATATTGGACGTAATGTTATTTTTCTGCATTATTTAATACCGTGTAAGATTGAATTTTCATTTTGTTCAATTTATTAGGTACATTTTTTTTAGTATAAAGTTTATAAACTTATCTGTAACATCCTAAATAAAATATTCATAGGTATATATTGTTCTGGCATGAATTTATCCTTTCTTTTATTTTTTGGCTTACAACTAGAACTTGGGAATGTTTATTAATTTTTATTATTTTAATGATTTAGGCTACATTTAGAAGATGCACCTCAAAGAATTTGTTTTGTATATAATTAAGGCATCTTTGGCATTTTTTTTTAGAACAATAGCGTTAATGACTTAAATAGTGAGTTGTTGGGGAAGAAAAATCCTTGGGAATGGACCATCACCAAGGTTCACCTCAAATAATTTGTATTGTAATAACATTTATTAAAGGCATTTTGTTTTAATACAAGTGATATTCCTACTTTAAATTACACTACAAAGAGGGGAAGATTTTAACCTGAGACCTATTAGGTTGGAAGGGAAAACCTAATAATCAGGGCAATCCACCACTTGCTTTATTGCAACATCTTTGTATCGCCTTCTTTTGTGCTTTTGTGGTATTGTTTCCTTGTACCGTTTGCAGGATATAAATTTTCTTAGGTAAAATTTGCGCTAGGGTTTCAATGTGAGATTAAGTTTTAATTATCAAACAAATTAGCTCTTAGTCTAATGATATATAATTCTTTTTCTCAAGGTGGCAAGATATCTCAAATGAGAAACCCTTCTCTTATGTGGATAATCCATGGAAATCGGCAATTCATTGCATAAATGAGCTATTTTGTGATTCAAATTGTAGTGTAGGCCCAAGTAAGCCCATTAATACTTTCTCGAACCTAAACATGAAGGCAAGTGTGGAACTATGGATTCATGAGTCAAGACAACCCCATTAGAAATATGAGAGAAAAAGTAGTCAACCTAAAGCCCATTTCCAATGTCTTAAGATGGGATTTCTCCACCCACATTTTTTTCATGAGTAAACAGTTAGATTTAACAAAGCTCTATAGTAAAAAGCATGAGGCGTTCAACTCTCTTTATGTAAAAGATTAAGGGAATAATGAATGGAGGATGCGAGTTTGGAGTCCTATTAACAGTTCCTAAGTGAAAATTCCTTTGCTAATTAAACTTTGATTTTGATCTTTGCAGTCAATTTTCCTGAAACATGTACCCATCCACATCACTTACTATCCTCTTTTACTCATTTTTTTTTCAGTGGGTAATCGATAAACACTTGGTACCTCTATTTGTTATAGTATTATTTATGGATCATACAAACTGTGACAATTTGAAGACTGTATCTTAGAGTTGGACACACTATAACCTGCACATAGACAGACATCTAGAAGACTAGAAATTTAGAACAACGATTACGTGTGTTTCTCTTGGTTATTGCTGCTTTGTTTATTGATGTGCATGTTTGATGTATTTGGATATTACCTAATTGATTGAACTTAAATGAGTTTTATAAGTATGTTCATTCAAAATTTCCAACAAAACATGATCAATTTCCATCCTCCAAAATATAAACATAAAGAACTATCACCAAAATTTTCATGTAAAATTACATTAATTTTTCACAAAATAGCTGAAGATTATTTAAAATCTGAGAGCATGCATGATTAAGAAAGAAATGTGTTCAAATAATAGTTAATTTAGAAGTAAAAATCAACCAAAACCCCCCAAAATTGGTCCATGTCTGTCCTGATGTCCATCCAAATAACTGAAGCTCTTGAAAAGAGGTTTTGTAGTTCTCTTTAGTCTTGAACCAAAACAAGACCGACCCTGCAAGGCTGCAAACTCACTCTCTCCAGTCTCTACCCACTTTTAACACATAAAAAAATAAAACAAAATGAGAGTAGAAAAAGGGGAAAAAAATTCAAAAAAATAAAAGCATCACTCTCACGGTCCATGCCAAAACCCTACAGCCTGTCTCCCCCCTTTTCCCACCACGTGTCACATTTCAGGCACACCTCCATTTCCTTGGACCACTGCTCCCACGTGGCCTTGGCCATCCCCTGCCTGCCCCGCCACGTGTACCCCTTCTTCTACCATTGGTGCCAATAGGACCACCTTGCAGCTATACACACACACATACAAAAAACCTTCGAAAATCATGCAAGGGGCAGCTGCATTTCGTTTCAGATCATCACCCACAATTGCTAAGTGTTCACTGCCACTGTTCTCTGCTTCTCTCTTTGCTTTCAATAATTTCAGGTCGTTTTCTGCATGGGGCCAACCCCATCATGCCCAAAAGGCCTCCAAGCCCAAGGCTGCTGCCACCCATAATTTTTAATGCTTTTTCTGTCTTTTTCTTTTCCCTTTTTATCTCCTTATTATATCATGCATGCTTCAGTTATTTATTTATTTTTTTTATTTTTTTGAATTCTTTTGAGAAAAAAATGTGGATGAATTTTGACACAGGAAAAGTAAGAAAATGGAAAAAGGGGGTAAAATTCTCGAAAAGGGTGGAGGCTCAGCTCATGCTATACCATGAGAATGTTGGTCCCTTTGTGAAATGACCCACTTGAGAAGGACATCACTGTTTTTTTCTCTGTCCCAAGAGACAAAAAACAACCACCAAACTCTAAAGATTATATTCTACATTACCCATATTTTGCATATTTATTACCTCTTAGCTTAATTGTTTGATTAAGCTTTTTCTAATCTTGGTTTTAATTAGTTTCGTCATAATATTATATGTTCGTCAAACACTCTAGAAATGGCTTTCGGCTTTTTTCCACTAGAGCCTATTAAAATTGACAGAAATCTAACATTTTAAAAATATTCTTGATATGTTATTTTTATGGATTTAAAGTTATGAATACATATAAATCAAGTTTACATCCTCCTCACCTTGTTTTATTCTATTGGATTCTCTTGCCTTTGCCGAAAATTGAAGCATATATTTAATTAAACATGGACTATTAGGTTTCTTATCTCTGGTGACTAGGAAAGTAGAAAAAAAAAGGTTCAAGGTGTCCCCATTTGTTCACATTTCAATTAAGTTTAATTTTTTTTAACACACATATGTTTAAATTCAATTGTTTTACTTAGTCCACAATCATATCCATTAATTAATTCTACCTATATTATTTACTATAATATCTTATACCAATAATTAATAGCTTGGAAAACTTTTTGGACTATGAAAGGTGATGATCAACAGTTCCCAATATAGAGGACTAACATTTCTTATTTTGCTCATTTGTTTCTCTAAATACTAATTTGCTTGTTTCTTTCTCTAAAATAACCACAAATCTTCAAAACTTGCGTCTGACACGAATGAAACCCTTGAAATAGACAGCCTTAGACACTAATCTAATCTTAGTATACGTTTTAACCTTAATTGATTCAACTTATTCGACCAATGGGAGGACAACTGCGACATTAAAAATACTAGGGTTTGGTGGAGTGAGTGAGTCACGAGGCTTAATTTTAAAGCAAAAATGTACAAGGGTTTAGGGAATTAAGGAAGATGTTGGTTGGGGCATAACATCATTAGGTAAGAGTTGCCCTTTTTTAAATTTAAAGTTTTTTATTTTGTTTTTAGATGAGCATGAACAAACAAGCAGGGTACAACTACAAATAGATTAGACAAAAAATACAAATACTAATTAATTAATTTTACTTGTCAACATATATATATATATATATATATATTAGATAATGTGGCACAAGAGGAGCATGGAGTTCCTACGTACGCTATATACTGGTCGATTAGAGAGAGATACGTCATCTTCATTTGGATACGATTGGTATCTTTGAGTGGTGTACGTCAACTTGCTCAAGTCTTTGTGGCCTTTATACAAATTTTGTCCTATATATATTTGACATAGGTTGCATGGAGATTTCTTGCATTCATTTTGTAATTGTGGCAGAAAATAACAAAAATGCTATCATATTTATATCATTTTTCTAATAGAGATGAGAGAAGTGTTAGTGAGCGTTATCTCTATTAGAGAGATGATACAAATATGACATGAAAAATGTGATAAGTATAACATTAATCAGAAAACAATAATTGTTTGGTATCATGATAAAAAAAAAATAATAAAATAAATAAATAAATAAAAACCCCATTTTCTGACAAGGTATGAGAGAGTCACCAATGATCAGTATTAGGGTTTAGCGAGGGAAGCTCTAGAATTCCTCAAATTATTTGCTGTAATAGTACTACATGTTCTTTAATTTGGCCAATATTGAAATTCATTAGAACCCTAGATTAAATGTTGGCTTCCAGATATAATTGATAAGATTGGGTTGGATATTATTTCCTCTTGCATTTAGTTTGGTGTTGGAAATAAGTTTTGGATATGATCCCGTTTGAAAAAAAAAAAAAAAAGGGTTTATTCACGTTTTTTATTTTGTGTACAAAAATATGAAAAAGGTTATGGCAATAGGCCAACAACCATGCATAGACATTGTAACGAGAGTGGTGGTTGTATGCAGTAATAGTGGTGGTGACATTAGTAGTGATATCGATCATCTAGCAAGTAAAATTTCTGTGTTATTAACATTTATTTTATAATATGAATGAGCGGTATATTGATATTGCAGAAAACTTATATATGATACGATTTATAAGAGAAATTCAAATTAAATATAGCCTTATCCAACTGTGCGGCTCAAATATTACTATAATAATTTGCTATGTGTTTTCGGTCTCAATGTCAGCCATGTGTAAGAACCAGAATATGAACAAAGTTGTGACACGATTTGTTCCTACGTAGGGTCCATTTCCAGTCGAGTAAATCACCATCGCTTGGGAGCTAGTTTCACATACTTCTGCATGCAGCCTCTGGTGAAAAACCTGAAAAGGGCCCCGGCTGTATGCCTCACGCATGGACTCTGTTTATAACAGTTGTAGTTCGGTTTTAACCTGAAAATATTCTTTTGTAGAATATTATTCTAACAAGAATCTAATTTTATGATATTGTAAAATCAAGATTATTGATCAAGTTGATTTTTGTCAGATATGTTGCCTGAATTCATACTCGTACAAGTTAAGTATATGTCTGATAAAATGAAAGAAGAAAAAGATATGTAACCAATGACATACAATGATTCTTCAAAAAATTACTTTTGGAATGATTCTTCAAAAATTACTTATAGGCAATGGAAAATATATTACATTCGATTTACAAGTTGTTGGTGATAGTATAGAGGTCGTCTGTGTGCATGGATAGGGTAGAACCCAACCACCACCATCACCACCACTATCCCATCCCCCTTCCTTTTCATTGGACGCTGAAGATTGCAGGGTAATTTTTAGACTACGGCTCATCTGGTAGCTATCGTGAAGAAAAAAAACTAAAGATTGTCATACATGTTTTCATGTATTTTAAATGTAATTCACCCTATTTTATGCTTAGTAGCCCACCCACACCCACCCCAGTTGAGCTTAAGAAGGTCATTATTCACTCAAATTTGCAGGGAACAAGACATCTTAGAGCGTAATTTGTTAACTCAAATATATAATTAAAATAATTCCTTAATTATCATTTTTGAATTCTTCCTCTTTTACTTCTTCCTAATTACTAAAATTGTGCTTTGATTTTTCGTTGAACTTATGTTACCAACAAGCTAGCCAACTTAAATTACAGCTAGTCCATCCGTTCAAAAATTTCTAGTTCTGCCCTTAATTTTTTAGTATGTTATTATTGTAGAATTATCAGAGAAAGAGGTCGAGGGCCCACTTCGAACAATACTGATATTGTCTCCAACTTAGTAATTATTACCTGCACAATCTGTCATGTGTGAGGTTTTATCAAAAAATTCCCCAATATTAGTTAGAGTGGGGTTAATGTATTTAAACTATTACTTCTCTTTTTCTAGAGCCGATGTGGGATTCAACACGCCCCCTCACGATGACTCAATTAGTGGGTCACATGTAAGAGATCCACACATTGGTAACCACGTAAAGCCAATGGGACTCACCGTACACACAGGGCCAAGGGACACACCATCATCATGCGGGGCCAAGGGAACCCACCCATCACATGGTAGTACAGACAAGGCCATCCCCTGGCTCTGATACCATGTAGAATTATCAGGGAGACGGACCGAGGGCCCACTTCCAACAATACTGATATTGTCCCCACTTCCAACAGTACCGATAATGTCCCAAACTTGATAATTACCACCTGCACAATTCGTATTTAAACTATTACTTAGGTCTCTTTATTAGTTAAAATGAGATTTTATCACAAAAGACATCGGTACTAGTTGGAGTGAGATTAAGGTATTTAGACTATTACTTCTTTTTTTCTACAGTCGATGTGGGATTCAACAATTGTACCTATATAGACAACTTTAGAATCTGAACTAGATGACTACAGTAAAGTCCTAGCTAGTGGTTGGTTCGCGATCTTTCAAAATCTAGTAATCAAAACAAAATATATTTTTATTGCTGTTAATTTAGTTATTTTAATATAATATCTAATGACATATAATTTATCATTATAGAAGTTATTAATCGTATAGTTTGTTTGAGTCGGACCGGAACCAATAATTTATTATCATAGATATAATTTTATTTTATCTACCTGCAACTTGGTCGTAGTTGAGATCACGCAATCAAAAGTACCATTTTCTTCCTATATATACTAATAGCAACAAGAGGAAGAAATGAAATGGTGGGAGCTACACATAATTTGTTAGTTCGATATGTTAATATTTTGAACTTATATACTGATCCATGGTAGATCTTTTAGCCTAAAAAAGCTTGGTAGATTTCTACACCACAAAACGTAAAGGGTGGTGCCACATAAACCAAATTTATGCATTAAATTTTTGCACCAAATAATGTGGCACATTTTTCATCATATAAATTTTTATGATAACTATTAATCTAATTTGAACTTAAATTAAAGTACAAATTTGATTGATTCCATATCATCGGGTGCACAAAGTTTTTAGGGAGTTGTCCATTAATGTATATCTAGATGTGTGAAGTTATATCTGATGCGTAATAATTATAAATTAAGAACTCATATCTTTGTTCACCACAAGTCTTAAGAGTATCTATGCGATGTCGAACTATGCTAACAGAAGATTTTATATGTTCAAATGCTACCCCATTAGGAGTCCACTAATACATTCTCATATACGAAAACGCTGCAAAGTGATAGGTTCAAAGAGTACAAAAGATAAATCTCAAAACCGCTAGAGCTTGTAGTGGTCAGCCCTATACCTGCTCTTTGCAAGTGCGTTCAAAAGAGAGAAAAAAAAGGGGGGTGGGGAAGCATCCAAAAAAGAAAGGAATAATATGATTGCCATCAAAAGAACAAAGAGAATCGAAGGACCATCAATAATGAATAGTGAATATATGAATGGTCAATCGTCATATGCTACTCAATCAGTATTATTAGGATAATGTTATTCACGCACCTATTTTTACCTTTTACATATTTTTGTTAATTTTTTATCGTTAATCTTTTTCAATTCATTCGATCTAACGATTAAAAATTGAGAAATATATTTAAAAAGTAAAATTAAGTGTGTGAATAACATTACCATATTATTATTAGTGTCTATCTGTCTATATTGAAATAAACAAAAAAAAGGGAAATAATTCTTCCAGTGTATGTACTACTGAGTGATAAAAAATTAACTGTTGAATTTTACATATAAGAATCTAATGAATCTTTATAACTGTTAAAATCTTGTATAAAACTTGTCATACCGTGTGACACATACTATTGTAGCCGAACAAAATAAAAAAAAATTAAAAATAAAAAAATAAAAAGATAAAAAAGAGAAAAAGGGTTGAGGTTGAGTCCTGTTTTGTCCCTAACCCTTTTGCTTTGCAATTTTCATCAGTATATTTCCTTTTCCCATCTGTAGAACAGTCTACTGGGCAAAAGAGACAGTTACAAATTGGCGTTGACGCTTCCTCGTACATCAATCACCTCAAACACTACATTCTTTACCATCCTTTTCTTCCTGCATGTAATCCCCCTCTGTTATTTTTACTTTCCCCTCCCTCTCTTTCTTTTTAATTTTTTGTATAAACACAGAAAGGGTGCATAAATCTTATCTTTGATATTGTGTTTTGTATATAAAAGAAAAAAAATGGCATGTTGAGTAGGATGTGACATAAACAGTGGAGCAGCATGCTCCCCATTATCAGGGCTAAGGTTAGGACCGCCCTCTCTTATGTGTAGAGTCTATCGCTCACAAGTCACAATAACATTAATTTAGATTGAAAATCAGAGTACGCAAAACAAATCAACAAATGAATTGTAAAAAGTATCACTACACTACAAAAAAAAAAAAAAAAAAAAAAAAAAAAACACTTGGCCAAACAAAATTACTTCGTCGTCCAAAAGTTGTATCCATCGCCGCAGAGTTTAGCCGACGAAGGTTCATCAAGTAAAACCCGTCACCCGAAACCTTAAACAACGAAAGCTCAAATCTGTCGGGCAAATTTCAATTAACCCAACAGACATCTTCGTTGGACGGACATGTGTTGATCAAATTGACCCGACAAATGATTTCTCGTCGGCTAGCACATAATTAAATAATGTAATGAACTTGACCTGATGGCCTAGTCGCCGAGCCAACTCTAAGAAACCAAATTTAAAATATATTAAATTTTTTAGCAACAAAAGGTCCGACGGACTAACACTATTTAATTTTAAAAAATATTTATATTAAATAATTTATTTAATTCTAATTAAAAATACATATTTATTATAAATATTAGAAACAATATTTACAATCAAAATAAAATTGTTCGTACAATTATATTACAAAAACTAAACAAAAAAAAAACGTAAATTACTGGGGTGCCTGGGGAAATGGCTGCAAAAGCTCGACCAAGGGCTCGAGAATCTTGATGCTAGAATCTGACAAGGACTCGGCTACAACAGTGAAGTACATGCGCACTAATTCTTTGCCTTTTGCAGCAACTTGTTCCAAGCGCGCCGCTTCTTCTTTTAGGTGCTCCTCTTCTTCCATTTGGCATGCTAGCTCCATCTCCATCCGCTGAAGTTTGGAATTAGTCTCAGTCAATGGATTAGAGCTCGCTGAAGAAGAAACTCCCCGAGTTCACAAACCCAATCTGTTCCTAGGCCGCAAACTTCCTTGCCTTTCTGTCGCCCAGCCCCTTGCATCAGCAACGGGAGAGACACATTTGGATCAGGTGTCAACTCCTCCATAGGTACGTTTGTTGCTGCTAGGAGAGGTTGGCAAGGTACTCGTCATTCTTTTGAATTATAGAAGCCTACAAAAAAAAAAAACCAATTATTATCTATTATATTTTAAACCTTATTATTGTAATGATATTTACAATTAAAACACATAAATTAATACTTACGTAAATTTTGTCCGTGACCTTACATGCGTTTCACTTGAAACCTCCACCTCCGCCCGCCGATCCTCGACCTGGTAAGATAGGGATCAAGAACCGGAGTGGTGAAGGTATGGTTTTTCGATCGGTTACCTTTATTTCCCTGTCCATTAAAAAATATTAATTTAACTTAACTAAAAATATGACAATTGAACTAAAATTTAATTACCTAAATTTTTTTACGTTGAAAATGAGTGCACAGCAACTGCAATTCGTCCATCTTCTCTGCGAACTCGAGTACTTCCATTCCTTATATCAGCTGCTCTACAACGGTCTATGTAATCAACACAAGCCCTTTCCCGCTCGTCCTACTTGAAGTTGGCTTGAAATTTGCTAAAAAAAATAAAAAAAAACAGGTTCAATTTAAAACAACATAAAATAAGTAAGGGAATTTTTTTAATAAACTAAGAAAGTTATTGTATACTTAATGAAAGTGGTCGGTTCATCTCAACATGGATTGAGGGGCTGTGCGTTTTCCAGGAATCGGTGACCATGGGACATTTGGTGCGGATGATGGCACCAATGTCGTGAGTCAACAAACTATTGACTTTGGCACTCGCTCAGCAGTGCATGATGGGGTATACAACTTGGATTAGCTTTTATGTGACCCACGTGATCCAGTTGCTCGCCAACCCCTACAAATTCCCCGAGTTTTATTAGTCTTCGGCCGGTGGAAAGGTCTACATCCCCCACCTCCTCCACGGCCGCAAAAGTGGTCTCTACGCTACCCTGAGAAAGGTGGGATTAGGTGGGGGCATGTTCTACCACATGCTAGTGGCGACTGCAGCTGTGAAGCTGCCCGACACATCGAACGACATGGGTAAATGACGTAGACGTACTTGCACTGGCGGTCAACTCAGTGGTGGCCACCTGGGTCCCAATTGTCGCCGGAGTGGCACTGAGGGTTGACCGTCCACTTTGAGCAAAGGCAGAGGTAGAACGGCGGACACTAGTGATCAAGCACAAAGACATATGCGGAAAAAACCACATAATTTCTAAAATTTCCTAATATTTCAAATAATTTCTACTGTGTTTAATAAAATTCACATATTTCTAAAATTTCATACAATTTCTAAAATTGCCTAACATTTTAAATAATTTATAAAATTTCACAAAATTTCTAATGTGTTTAAAAAATTTCACATATTTCCTAAAATTTAATGCTCCATTCAAATTTAATACCACAAACCCCGCCTCCCCCCCCCCCCCGGGGCGCCGCATAGGCAATCCCATTATCCCACTACCCCGTCCTGCCATCCCCCGCCCCCACCACCGTAACCACCTAAAACCACCACCATGCATTCCTCAATCCCCCACCGTCCTTGTACTCCCACGAAACCCACACCATTACCATACCCCCACCACCGTACATGTCCTCATACCCAACCCACCCACAAATCACAACATATTTCCAAATCAAATCACACGCTAATGAACTACAATTTCAAATCAAAGCCTAACATAATCAATCCACTAATCATAACATAATCAAATCCTAATAATTTCAAATTAAAAATAAATAAAAAAAGAGAGAGAGAGACATACAAACTACAGTTGAGCGATGGGAGACAGAGAGAGACGAGAATTTAAGAGAGAGAGAGAGATTGCAGAGAGAAATTAAGAGTTGAACGACGCGAAGAGGAAGAAATAAGAAGGTTCTCAGGGTTACAACATTTAAAACCTTTGCCCGATACAAGGTTCGTCGGGCAAATCCTTTTTTAAAATTTTAACACATTTTCAAAACCCTAAATTTTTATCGAGCAAACGCAAGAAATCCGTCCGGCAACATCACTAGAAATATTTAGTCTTGATGAAAAAAATGGTGAGAAATAGAGTTTACCTCACGAACTTTTGGAATATGTCGTCAGGTTACTACTATTTTGGGGGCAAATTTCAATTTTGAAGAACATTTTTAAAGGGCTTTTTTAGACCTTCCCCGATGGATACTTAATTTTTACCGAAAGGATGTAGAAAGTTGGCCCGACAAATACAAGTATTCTATCGGGCAAACTTTTAAAAATAAAAAATAAAAAAAATTCTCTACTTTTGAACATTAAGTTCAAACGGTTAAAAAAATCATCGAATTTGATGATCAAGTAAATTTAGTGTGTGATTTTACTCACAATTTGGGGCCTTGTAAAAATCAACAAAATCGAAACTAAAGCGACTTTAAATCGTGATTTTTCGTTCTTAACTGTCGAACGATTTGTCTCGTTACTTAACTTGCAAACATCTTTTTGTGTAATTTTTGGCGTAGGAGATCTCGAAGTATATACAAACACACTTGACGGTTGGATTATGGATTGAGATTTTTTAAGAATAGTGAATTTGAGTGAGCTGAAAAATGGAGGAAGAAGTGTTTATAAAGAAGATGTGGAGATGAATCCAATGGTAGGGATTGAAGATGAGATTAGGGTTTTGTTTTCACATATCTAGATATGGGATCCCTGAAATGATAAAAATTGGGCTTTTCTTATACTCGTCATCGTTCATGCATTAAATGCTATCAGCCAATGTTGTGATACAAGACAAATCCCATTTTGCACTACCTCATGCATTTGTTGGGGATTCCAAAATACTTAAAGAGTTTATTCTATACTTCCATTAAGTGCAATGTAGTCTTTCATGAAAAAAAGCTCAGCCATAGAGTTTAGAGCTTTAGAACTCATTACAAAAAGAAGTAAAGAATTGAGAAAAGAAGAGAAATTTAAATGCTATAAGCTAATGGTTTGATGCCAGCCAAATTTGATTTTGCATTGCCTCATGCATTTGTTGGGGATATTTCTGATTATGACAGAGGTATCATCTCCATGTTCTTTCACATGCAAGACATATGAGTAAATATTCATCACCACCTTCACCGACACAGAGAATTTACTCAAGTACTTTAGACGGCGATCCTTATATCCCTTCGAGCTACTAGTCCTAATATTACCATTATAAATCTTATAGTTGCTGGGAACCACCATAATTAACTTCCACTCATTGCTCTTCTCATACTTACTACTCTAATTTTTACTGGTAATAATACTCCCTAGACCCCTTCCCCTAACTAGCCGTGTAGGCCTAGGCACTGTCATCTTCAAGAGGTACTTAAGGACTCGGGCACTATAGCCATGCCTTTCCTGCTGCTCTTTATCATGAGGTACTTGGGGACTTTGTGCAAAGTGGTGAAAGGGTAGGGTTTGGGTAGTGGGAAAAAAGGGAATTGAAGTCAAAGAAGAAGGGGAGAAAGATGGGAGGAAGGTATTGAGGAGAAAGAGGAAGTAGACACAAACTTGTAATTGATGAATAGGGATTTGCCAGACGAACCACTATGTTATAGCAAGTATAAAGAAAATGTCGAGTTATGGTTGTGTCCGGGGATATTTTTACACATCATTGTGGGCCTTTGCCCACCCATAGTATAACTTATCTCACGAACAGTGTTGTTGGGCAAAGTCAACCTAGCTGACGAACACACGATTCGTCGGGCAAACCGTCAAATATTGCGAGCCATTTTTTCTCTCTTCGCACCAAAATTTTGCCCAACAAATTGTGACTTGCCCTACAATCACCTTTTGTCGCGTAAAGGTTTTGAGCAAATCCTAAATGTTGACCATCTTTGCCCTACCAACTAAAATTTTTTGTCAATTAAAGTCTCTTTGCTCGACCAAATTTGATTCGTCGGGCAAAATTTTGTAGGGCAAGCCCTATTTTCTGGCAGTGTATGACTATTACTCATTAACTAAAAATCTCAAAAGAACAAGGGAACACAATAAATTCGTCAAGACATCTTTATGGCCTGTAAGATTACATTGTAATTGTTTTAACGGAATTACTGAACATCTTGTTTACAGAGAACTAACCCTAATCCTAATAGGCAAGGAATCCAAATCCTTAACTTATAAGAAAACCCTAAGTCGGGGGTGGTTCTCCTAGACGGGCAGGGACATTTTCTGGCTGCAGCAACATCTTTCCTCCCTACGGTGACGTTTGCTCTCCAAGCAGAAATGTTAGCCATTAAGCGTGGTGTGGAGCTCGCCCATCAGCTTGGCTTTTAGAAGGTTCTAGTTCGAAGTGACTCCTCCCAAGCAATTTCCATCATTCACATTTGTGTTGACCGTGCATCGGCTATGGATTTGTTAGCGGGGGATGTCCTACATATGGCAGAGGCTTTTACTGCTTCTAAGTTTATTTCCGTTTCTAGGAATAATAATAGTATTGCTCATTGTTTGGCAAAGGTTGCATTGTTTGTTGAGACAAGCATAGTTTGGGTTGAGGAGCCTCCTAGTGTTATTCAGGATCTCCTTATCCATGATATTTTGTAATTTTCCTTTGTTAATGATATCGTCTTTTATTCAAAAAACAAAAAAAACAAAAAGAAAACCCTAAGTCACAAAATACCAAAAATAACCCTTCCATAATAATAAATTAAGCGGCTAACTAATTAACTTTCCATATTTTGGATACCACTTGACTCATTAATGTAAAGAGTTCATTAATTCCTTCTTCAATTACTGACGTGATATTATTTTATTTTACAAACGCCAAAATTTAAATCGTTTATTTCTTTATCATCGTGTAAGGATCATTTAAAATAAAAACATTTGATTTAGAGACCGTTCAATCATCCATTTTAATCAAACAAATTGAAAGTTGATCATAAAAATTGTTACCATACCGTCAATTAGTAGACACCAATGCATGGTTGTCACCCTAGCTAAGACTCAAACCTATCAATCACCCTAGTAACAAACACTTAGACACCAACTGAATTTCACTTTATTTAAAAAGAGTTCAAAGAGAGTTCTTCAAATGTATTAGATCCAACTACCCAGTCAATATATCAAAGCTGAATATTGTAATAAGCATGCTTAATTAATCAATGAGTATTCCAGTATCTGGTTCCATTTCTTTTTCTGAGTTCTTTCTTAGTTTCTCTCTGATAGAAGTCTTAATACATGTATGCTCATTTGTGATCAAAAGATCACATGTTCAAATTGTAGAAATAGTCTCTTTGTAACACAAGGGTAAGGCTGCGTATGATAGACGTTCTCCCCTTCCCTCCAACACTCACAAAGCGGAGAGCCTTGTTAGCTTGAAAAAAAAAAAAAGGGACGCTTGGAGCAAAAAAAAAGGGACACTTTGGATGCGGTCTCTAACTATCAGTGTTCTTTGATTGAAACCTTGTTTGTTTTTACTTTTTTTTATCAAAGTCTTTGATATTAATGTAATAATGTAAGTTACTATAGTTTTTAAATTAAAAATTAAAATTTGAATTTTGTATTTGTTTATATTAATGAGATTTTAAATAAAAATCCATAATTTGTGGATTAAAAATAATAAAATATAAAGTAAACTCTCTATTCTATTGTGTGTATATATATACATACATATATATATATATATGTACATTCCTCAAATATAACAAAAAAAAAATTATTGTACCAAAACAAAACATGGGTACATTCTTCAAAACCACAGGAAAAAAAAAAGATATTAGGCTTAATAACATTAGTAAATTTCTTCGATTAAACTTGACATGGATATATTCTCAAAATCTACGAAAACGAATGTACCCATATAAGTTTAAAAATGGATTAAAAAAATAGGAAAACTAATGAAAAGGCTTGAAAACTTTAAGTTTTAACAATAATGACAAAATAAAGGGTAAAGTGAATAGTACCAGGATTGACTTTTTAGTGTAAAAATGCGGTTTTTCATTAAAGTAAACAGTACCGGAAGCTTTTCATTAAAGTTCCCTAAAAAAATTTGAATGGATATTATATTGAAAATTTGAGTTCATTTTATATTAAAAAATGGTACATTTTACATATAACAAATTGGTATATATTTAAGAATGGATACATTTAAGATTAAAAAAAATAAAAAATTATATGAATGGGTATATTTAAGATTAAAAATTTGAGAATCTTTTTGTATAAAACTAATGGGTACAAACTTATTCTAATTTTTTTTATTTTTGGAAATGTTTGAATTGAAAATTAATTTGGAGTTTAATAGAGCTGTGAGTATTAAAACCCTAAATCAATTACTAATTTTTATTTTAAAAAATTATGTAATAAACATGTAATTCATTATCACATTAATGCTAGAGACTTCAATCAAAATTTGAAAACTAATAATGTCTCAGTCAATGAACAATATTAACTAGGGACCGAATACTAATATTTAAAAAAAAAGTATATATATCTTTACATGTACCAATAAAAAAAAACCATGAATTATTATATCGTCCACTGGATACCATAAGGTCACCATCCAATTTGCAATAATAAAATATAAAAAGTGGCACATGATAATTGATAAATATTCTTTCATAAATTAGTGACATTGTTTAGTTGCTGCAAATGACCAGTGAGTGGGAGCACAGTTTTGGCGCGGTGTAGTTGCTATCTTCGATTAATAAGTTTTGCACTGAGCTATTCAAGGAGGACATATTAGCATACGCTGTCCGTATTATGATGGAGATGGTTCTGAGAAATGTGCTCCTATGGCTACAAAGGTCTCTCCTGAACCTTTATTAACTATGTGCAATGCTTTGGAAGTCATTGGGCCACTGCGCGCACACAATAATCTCAAAACTAAAAGTTAAATTGTAATGATATATATACTGCATGTAGACAAATATATCTTTTATTAATTTCGGAAGTAGTTTACGATAAAACAAATATGAGTTTAAATACAAAATAATGAGAAGAGTATTATGTCCAAGTGACATAACCCACATTTGTTACAGACAAATAGACTTTGGTGTACGAAAACTCAATCTACATGCAGAAAAACTTGTAGTAATTATTATACATAAGCAAAGATAACCATTAACTTTTGTTTAAACAAGCAACAAATACATTTTTTTATTACATTTCTGAAATAAGTATCGCCTAAGATTAGTAGAAATTCATCATGTTCCAGTTCAAGTTTGTTTATTAATATTAATATTGCACAGTACCGTTTAAATCGTTATTTATCTATATTATAATACATGAATTAGTAACATAACTTAAAAAACTTCCCCAACATTAGGCTGTATTAAATTTGATATGACGCAAATGTTGCATTGGTATTTTAAAATAAAACTTAGATCTAGACCTTCACAAAGTTTAGGTTGTGGAGTAAAGGGCTAATGTTATTTTCAAAAATTGTATTATAATCAATGGCTTGTTATGACGACAACTTAGTTGTTGACTGATAAGTTAGAACCTCAACTTTTTTTACTGATAGAAGACTAGTTCATAACTTAGATCCCTCTTTGACACACACAAATAAAAAATAAAAAAAAGGGTTCAAACCCTCTTGGATCAAAATTACGGTTGTGGAGTCAAAAATAATTTCAAAAATCATGGAGGCAACGAGTGGGACCTTCTCTCAGTGAAAGCACTAATGTTTGATAGCAAGAATATGCTGTCTTCAGTCTTGACAAGTTTGTACCTACAAAACAATCAACACCTTGGATCAAAGACCAAAGCCTCACACGCTCACAAGGTGAGGGGGGTTTGGCCCGTAGATCTCCGATGCCTAAGTTAGTTTCTTTGAAAAGAGTGAGTGTTTAGGGATTGTATGCATAGCAAAAAGCTTACCAAAATATATATGGTGGTGATGAGGTATTTATAGGGAGGTAGCCCTAGGTGTAGGGTTTTGCCCTACACATGGTGACTTCCCATTGGCCAAGGTTTTGTCATCTGTATCTGTAGGATGAATCCCAAGATATTATCTCATATCTATGAGCCTAATTGAAAGAGGGCGAGGGAGAGAGGCATGGCTGCTGCTAGGCCTCTATGTTGTCCGAGAGAGAAGTGAGAGGTCTACATCAAATTGGGAAACAACTCTCAACTCACCTAAGCAGCTTGGGATTTCTCCACCTAATGCCTTTTCTACTTGCAAGCTAGCAGGTGTGGGGGTATTTATGGAGCCAAAAATAATCTTAAAAATCATGGAGGCGATGCGTGGACCTTCTCTCAATGAAAGCACCAATTTGTGGTAGTAAGAATCAGTCGTTTTTAGTCTTGACAAATTTGTACCTACAAAACAATCAACACCCTTGATTAAAGACCAAAACCTCACGTGCCCATGAGGGGGTGGGGGGTTGCTTGTGGATCTCTGATGCCTAAGTTAGTTTCTTTGAAAAGAGTGAGTGTTTAGTGCTTGTATGCATAGCAAAAAGTTTACCAAATTATGGTGGAGTTGAGGTATGTATAGGGAGGTGGCTGGCCTACGTGTAGGTTTTTCCCTACACTTGGCGACTTCCCATTGTCCAAGGTTATGTCATATGTGGGATGAATGAGGAAGTCGTCATGTGCATGACAAAGCTCTACATCTAGGTCTGCCACCTCCCTATAAATACCTCATATCTACCATATTTTGGTAAGCTTTTTGCTATGCATACAAGCACTAAAAACTCATTCTTTTTAGAGGAACTAACTTAGGCATCGGAGATCCATTGGCCACCCCTAGTGCGTGAGGCTTTGGTTTTTTTTTATCAAATGTGTTGATTGTTTTGTAGGTAAAAATTCATCAAGACAGCAGATTCTTGCTACCACAACTGTAATGTTTTTAGCGACTAGAATTCTATGTGTAGTTCATAAACTTGAACGCTCACAAGTTAAGTACTATATAGTGATATAAGGCCTAATGTCAAGTACTGAGATTCTCTGCTGATTTTTAAATTTGGTATTGACTTTGTGCTTGTGTACGTAAGGATGTGGTTTTGGGTTTAGAATTTGAACCTAGAATTGCTTTGAGAAGGTAATTATATGAAAGTCCTAAAACGCTGCAGTTTAAGTACAAGATTAACACCAAAATGTCAAGTACATAATTTCATCCCATAATGTGTGTGTATATATGTATATATATATATATTTTTTCATCCCATAAGTAAGGTAGCCTTTATTGTACTTGAGATTAGCCTTTAAATTAGTTGTAGTAATATTTCTCTGCTACATCAAATCTGAAACATATCCACTAGTACTAGTACTGTAACGCAATGTCACTATCTAAATTTGCAATTTTAAATGATATATATATATATATATATATAAAATTTAAAAAAAAAGGTGGTGATGATATCTTTTTCCATAAAAAAAAAATAGTGATACTTTGTAGTAGCGGTGTAATGCATAGATGGTTGCAATCTATGATAGATAAGTTAGGAATTAGAAAATAAAGCATGTACACATATCAGCATACACTGTCAGCATTACGATTGGTGTGTTGGGATGCTCATGTGTAGTAACTGCTAAAATATTTGAACAACGTACAGATCGAGTTGTACCTAACTAGCTGTAGCTGTACTGATCCAAAGGAACGAATAAATAAATAAATAAAATCTTCAGGAAGATATTAAGCATTTGGTATTGACATAGAATCGCAGATCTAACTATCAAAAACAAACATGCACAATTTTTGTTCAATAGTTTCAGTAGAAAGGGTGATTTTTATCTTAATTAAGGTATGACTTGTGACTTGTTTGGACTTCTACATGTTTAGAATTGAAATATAACTAACTATTTGACGTGTCAAGTAATGTGTACATGTCACGTCAATTAATGAGTTTATCTTATTAGATGTTGGTTATATACATGCATAAATTGCCACACCATATAATACACTAATATGATATAAATATGTGACCTAACTAGCATTAGTCAATAGAAAATTGGTGTTCCCTAATGATCATAGATTAAGTATAATTACTATAGTTATATTTTCTTAATGTGATGAAAGATCCCTTCTTTTATTATTATTATTATTAAGGGAAGGGGGATAGTTAGAAATTATTACAATAATTTAGAGGAGGGGAGAGTTTTGAACTTAAGACGCATGGATAGAAATCCAACACTCTATCTACTAGGATATTGGACCACATACACCAATCAAACTTATCAAACTTTCTTAATTAGACACTGTTCAAACTTTCTTAATTAATTTATCACAACATATAATATATGAATGTAGAGAGTTTTTCCACATCGTCACATATAATACCAAGAGAAAAGTTTCATTTTAGAGCCAGAAACAATCAATCTGAATCACACTGCTCACCTTGCGTTACGTATATATCAAGATATTGCAAATAATAACACATGCATGCATCATGGCTGACAAGCTAGTTAGTGTGATAGACAAATTAAATCTTGCCCTAAAATAATTAAAAGATGTGAGCAACATACACATTCTGAACTTCCACATTTTTTGTTACATTATATATACATATTGATGTGCAGTGTGCACGCATGATGAACCTGCGTACGTGATGAATCGATTACTCTTTTTCATTATATTAATAACAGCATAAATATATACATAGTTCATGAATGAGCTAGCTAGCAAGTGGGGTATATATGTTTTAGGGAGAATGTGCTTCAAGTGAGGATACACACACATCACATAAATTTTGGTCCCTTACAATTAAGTAGCTCAAAGGTTTATTGGATAAGCTGGTACAGTGTAGTTGGAGGAGCTCTGTCAAACGATGCTAGCTTTTCTCCATCATGAAAACAATATTAGGTGCTTGATGTTATCATGTTAGAGTGTGTGCTTATTGTGGAAAATGGGTTTTTAGGTTGTTGCTTGAAATGAAATCGAAACTAAGCTTAGTTAAAGCCAACCAAAAATTTATATTTCTCTTGTACAAGATATTATTAGTTACTAAGCAGTCGCTTATATTGATGGTATAGTAGTATTTTTTATATTAAAAGATGCGCTATCTAGCTTGCAAGGATTAAGCACGTATGCACGTTTAAATTGTGTGAGAATGTGAAGGGACAAAGAGTCCTACATCGGTAAAGGATTAAATTTTGCAAGAGTTTATAAGGTGTTGGGACACTCTCCTTATTATCAATTGGTTGTATGGTGGAACCCCAACTTCTTTCATGGTATCAAAGCACATGTTGATCCACGTGTGAATCTCAATAGCCACATGTTCTCCACGTCACCTAATTTGTGTTGTCCATGTATTTGACTCGGAAACTAACCCCTAGTGAGAGGTCGGTTTTATTGTAAAACCTCAACTTCCATCAAATTGATCTTGGAAATTCCTATTTTGTAAGTCTCACAAGTATAAATGGTTAGAATCAGCCCAATTTTATCAAATTTCCAATAATTTCGAATTCAATGTTGTTGCCGAAGAAAGTTTATAATTGATATTGAAATGTTTTACAGTCGAATAATTGATATTATTGTAGGTTCAAATATAATCGAAGCCATGTCATAAGATTAAACAAATGTAGGCATATATAATCGAAGCCCCTGTCATAAGATTAAACAAACATATCTCTTAGATTGTGTTTAATTACTCAACTCTCTACATATGCAAGTTTAGGAATATCCGTAAGTATGAGATGCTCTTGCTTATCTTACGTAATTGATCACAAGATTCTTGCTATCCGAACTAATTAGAATTCTTCCTTTTTATTTTCAATTATTGTCAACACTCTTTTTCGATTCAATGTGGTTGTTGGATGGCCAAGAGGGTTTGCGGTTGATATTGTTTTTCTTGTAAAACAAAAGCAAAGCCAAAACTAAAGCCAGAACCATAACCATAACCAACCCTTAATCGTCCACAACCACCTATGCAAAGGGGTGGCCTCTATTCTCTCCCGTCTTCCTCTTACACTTTACCACATGAACGTGAACTTAAGAGAACAAAGCAAATTGAGAGGACAAAAGTGGTGCATTTAGGTATGGCAACCGGCAAGTTGCATGCAACTAAAACATTAAACATGTAGGATTTAAGTATGATATGGTAGTAAATATATATTAAAATACATGTACGCGTGCATAGCCGACTTTGGCACGTGACTTGATGAATGATTGGGGTCCTTATTTTTATTGATGAGGAAGTAGGGCTAGGGTATCAACCATGCACACAGTAAATCAAGCGTGTGAGGGAATAGGAGAGGGAAGGTGGATTCACGTGACATCACCCCAAAAGACGACAGGTGGGAGGAGAAGCCAGCTAGTTGGGGTGTCAATTATCAATCCGGTTCGCAGTTGGAAAAGAAACCTTTTAATCTTCTACTTAATGAGTGTTAAGTATATTTTAAGTCGTCTAAATTTTGTAGTAAGAAATTCAGAGAACAGTTCCGACGTTTTCCATTGTAATTTGAATTAGAATACAAGCTAGCTACTTGCATTTCAAGGAATAAGAAACAAGTTTTATTAGATGAAACTTAATTAATACAATTAAGAATGTCTTAAAACTAGAGAGAAATGGTTTTAGCCAATAATATTGACAATGTAATGCCTATGTACCTGATGCGTGTTTGATCTCCATTGATCTCTCTTCCTAACTTTTAATAATTTAACATACTAAAGCTACGTTTTTCAAAAAAAAAAATTATATATATATATCAACAATTTAAGTAATTGATCAATTAGCTTAAAATGTCCCAACTTTGAAATCAAAATTTTTGGAGTAATCCATTCACTATAAAACTTCTGTGTGCCCTGAGTTAATTGATAAACATTGTTTGAGAGTTGTTATGACTTATGAGAGGGCCAAAATAACTTAAAGGATTTTTAATTAAACTTTTAAATTACCAAAAATACTAATGAATAAAATCACTTCAATAAAAACACTCTCAAATAAGCATTCAGAAAGTAGCTCTTCAGATTGTTGTGCTGCACCTAAAAGACAACAGCTTTGATATTCAAAATCTAAGTTCTTCTTCTTCTCTTTGTTTTATTTTTGGCCAAAATTAATGAAGTCAAATTGAGTGGAGATGTACTTCTTACTCCCATTTCTTATATTAAAGCAGTCTGTGCGTTTTGCGTGAGAAAGAATACTAATCACCTTTATCTTATTTATCGAAAACGATAAAATATTGTGATAAGTGCAGTGTTTTAAAAATAAAATTTAGCCGAGTAATGCTCATAGTCTAATTTTTAGACTAAATTTACAAATTATGTGATGTGTTACTAATAGAAAATAAACACATTAATCAATATTTAAGTAATAATCTAATCATTAACAACTACTTCATATGATTTACAAAATTTAATTTAAATAGGCAATCTCCCTAGCATTACTCCATTTAGCTAGCTTCGTACTAGCTTTGGCGTATCTGTCTAATTTAAAGTTTGGTCATCACTTTTAGCATGAACTGATTAATCATTTGCATGGAAAATCATTGGGAACAGAACTCCCAGGATAAAGGAAACAAAGATATTGGATTTGGGATTATACTAACCATTTGGTAAGTAAAAAGAAAAATTAGCCGAAATAAACACACGTTTTGGATGGCAACATCAGACGAAAAGCATCCTCACATGCCAAATTAAAACCGCATGCTTTGCTAAGTTGCTATTGAAAGAAATTTATAACTTATTGGTTTTGGCACCAACATGCAAACATGTTCTAAATGACTAGAACATCTCTCTATCAAACTGTTTAAGTTTTATGTCATGAATACATGCCTAAAGAAGGACACCACATATAGGACAACAAAAAAGTATTCTATGGGGTCGTTTGTTGAATCTGGAAGTTGTAAAGAGAATCATTGTAGCTATTTATTTTTGTCTCTAATTTACGGAAGGCACATCCTTGCTTAAAGACTCACTATGTATTTTTAAATTCACGTATTGATTAAAATTACACACGAAACTTACTCAAAATGTCATTAGTAATCATCCATCAGTTATTGAAAAATAGATTTTACAGGTTTGCCTTAGCTCGTGAACTCATCCCCAAACCCCTGAAATCCCTTCCATGATCAATGATGACATTTAAGATATCGGGGGAGTTGGAATCGCAATGGCTTACCGTGACGGTGGTGCCTATACTACTGAGTTTGTGATCAGCGGAATGCTTCCGAAATCGGAATAATAATAATGCTACATCTTAAAAAGTAATGGACTTTTCCTTTTGACATTGGTTAATTATGAAATCAAAATAATGAAGTAATATTATGTTTGGATAAAGAAATTTAAGATTACTAAAGAATTTTAAAATGATAGAAATTGAAATGACAGAATTTTATTTTCTAGAATTTGTGAATTTTCTTGTTTGGTTAACCTAAAAAACAATGGAATTGAATACGAAATTTGTTATTTTTAAACTCTCAATCATAGAAATTGAGAAATGACACATATTTACATGAAATTTAAATCTGGGAATTGGAGGTCCCAAATTCCTTTTTTTTTTTACGCGGAAACTCTAAATTTCTATGTTTATGAATCCAAACAAGGGAATTGGTGCATGCCAATTTTATAAATTCCGACCTTTACCCAAATTCCAAGTTTATTTCCTTCATCCAAACATAATGTAAGAGTATTGTAGACATCGAAATTTCGGTAAATAAATGTTGACCAATAAATCAAAGTTTCAACGCTCATGTATTACATAAATTTTACACGTAGCGTGTGTCTAAACAAAAAATCGAAATAAATTGGAAAAGTCATCAAACAGGACACGTGTCAACACCTGGCAGAAACGACTTATTTCATCTGGAATATTATATTCAAAATTAGGCCTTGGAAATTTCTATAAATAGAAGGCTAATTCACTCATTTGGGAGGAGAGATTCATATTACACCTTGAAGCTCTGAAACTCTGAAACTCCGAAGCTCTCAAGCAATTCCCGAAAGATCAAGAAAGCCCTTTTCGATCAACAATCATCCACCTTCAAGATCAAGCCCCGACGGCCCTTGAAGAAAGTGTTCTTCGTTCTTCGTTCATCATTCTTCCAAGATCAAGCCCCGACGGCCCCTTGGATCAACAATCATCCTCCTTCAAGATCAAGCCCCGACGGCCCTTGAAGAAAGTGTTATTCGTTCTTCGTTCATCATTCTTCCAAGATCAAGCCCAGACGACCCCTTGGATCAACAATCATCCACCTTCAAGATCAAGCCCCGACGGCCCCGTGAAGAACTTCCACCAAATTCAAGATCAAGCCCCGACGGCCCTTGAAGAAAGTGTTCTTCGTTCTTCGTTCATCGTTCTTCTAAGATCAAGCCCCGACGGCCCCTTGGATCAACAACATCAACAAATCCACACGTCCAACCGTTCTTCAAGATCAAAGCCCAAAAGCCCCTGGAGATCCGTTCATCACTGTTCTTCAAAGATCAAGCCCAAAAGCCCCTTTGAAGATCCGCTCAAATCCACCTTCAAGATCAAGTCCACGGCCCTTGAAGAACATTCATCCTTAGATCAAGCCCAACGGCCCTTTGGATCAATCGCACATCCACAAATACACACCTTACGGAGATTGAATCAGAGGATCAAATTTAAGAGAGATTGTAACCCAAAATCATCAAATACAAATATTTGTTTGTGCACGTTGTTCTTGTCTCTTTCGTTTCAGGAATTTTCCATGTTCACAAATTGGCACGCCCGGTGGGACCATCTCTGCCTCTCATCTCTTTCTCCGTTCAAGAGATTCAAGCGCACTTCCAAAATTAATGGCATCAAGGAAGGCTCAAACTGTTCCCGCAACCGGCGCAAAGAACAAAAGCGTCCTCGTCGCAAGTGGTGTCACTTTGGGCATCACGACTCAAAGCATGGCAAGAGCTACTTCTGCCGCCTCTTTCACCCCTGCATCAACTCTGCCAAGGGAACAAGAGCACACAAGGCACGAGCCTTTGATCACCTTAGCCTCACTAAGGGCACCAAGGGGGGAAAGCCCAAGGAAATACTCTGAATCCATGCTCTCCGATGCTGATTCAAGCGGCAGTTCAACCATGCAAGTCATGACCATTTGAGCAACTTCAATCGATGAGCAGCTGGCTCAAATGAATAAAGCAATCGCAAGGCTAACCCGAACTGTGGAAGAAAAAGACTTGCAAATCGCTGCACTCGTCAGCCGACTGGAGCCACAGGACGGCAATAACCCAAACCCAGAAAAGGAGCCTCCGGTGGAGAATATCGATGTGAAGTCGGAGCCAGACCAAGCAGCGGCACTCATGGGATCTCTTTCTATCCAGCAACTGCAGGAGATGATCGCCAGCACCGTCAAGGCACAGTACAAAGGGAGCTCAAATACCTCCGGGTTGTACTCAAAGCCTTATTCAAACAAGATTGATGCCATAAAGATGCCGAGGGGATATCAACCACCAAAGTTCATGCAGTTTGATGGAAAAGGAAACCCAAAGCAGCACGTTGCACATTTAGTCGAAACTTGCAACAATGCAGGGACGGAGGGAGACTACCTCGCCAAGCAGTTTGTGCGCTCGCTGAAAGGAAACGCCTTTGAGTGGTACACGGACCTAGAGCCCGAGTCCATCAACAGCTGGGAATAGTTGGAAAGGGAGTTCCTCAACAGCTGGGAACAGTTGGAAATGGAGTTCATCAACCGCTTATACAGCACCCGCCGCACTATGAGCATGCTAGAACTGACGAGCACAAAGCAGTGGAAGGACGAGCCAGTCATTGACTACATCAACAGATGGCGCACTCTAAGCCTCGACTGTAAAGACAGGCTCTCGGAAACCTCTTCAATCGAGATGTGCATCCAAGGCATGCAATGGGGTTTGCAATACATCCTTCAAGGCATTAAACCACGGACCTTCGAGGAATTGGCCACCCGCGCCCATGACATGGAGTTGAGCATCGCCCATCATGGGAAGAAGGAACCGATCGCCGACTACAAGAACGACAAAGTTCTTGAGACAAAGGTAAAGAAGGCTGCATGGAAACCCACCAAGGAAGCGATGACGGTCAACACATCTCCCGTCAAAATCTCTACATGAGGCAAGGCGATTCAAGTCGAAGCTTTTCGTGATCAAGAGATGCATAGACGCACTTTGAAGGAGCTTGAAGAGAAGACTTATCCATTCCCCGACTCTGATGTGGTTGCCATGCTGGATGACCTGTTGGACAAGAAGGTGATCGGCTTGCCTGAGTGCAGACGGCCAGAAGAGATGAATCGCACCGACAGTCCAAGGTACTGTAAATTCCACCGTTTCATCAGTCATCCGACAGAAAAGTGCTTCGTGCTGAAAGATCTCATCATGAAACTGGCTCAGAAAGGAATCATCGAGCTAGATCTTAACGATGTGGTGAAGTCAAACTATACCACCATCACTTTTGGCTCTTCCAACTCAAGGTTTTTACCTCAACCGCTGGGGGCATCCTCCAAGACAAGCAAAGTTGAAGGATGGACTCAAGTCACTCCTAAGAAATTGCACAAGAAGCATACGTCTCCTCCACAAGTCCGCCAATCGGAAAGGGGGCAAAGCAGCTCTTGTCAACCTTCAAAGCAACGTGAAAGTGTTAAGGATGATGAAATTACAACACAAAGATCGTCTGTTGCCATCACAATGTGCGATTTCTTTCCCGAAGACTTCTTCAATCACACGGTCAAAGCTCCTTGCTATGAAGATTACGAGGAACGACTCTCCCGGATCGCTTGACGAACCAAAGCTCCTTGTTCGCATGAGCCTAAACTGCACGAACCAAAGCTCCTGGTCTGGACGAGCATAAAAGGCAACATCAACGCTTCTGGTCTGCACGAGTTTAAAAGGCGACACAACATGCTCCTTGCCTGCACGAGTTGAAACTGCAAACGACACTAAATTCTCCTTGCTCGCACGAGTCTAAACTGCATGGCACAAAGCTCCTTGTCCGCACGAGCCTAAACTGTAGGACACACTGCTCCTTGTTCGCACGAGCCTAAACTGCGCGAACCAACGCTCCTTGCCTGCACGAGTTGAAACTACAAACGGCACCAAATTCTCCTTGCCCGCACGAGTCTAAACTGCATGGCACAAAGCTCCTGGTCTGCACGAGCATAAAAGGCAACACCAAACGCTCCTGGCCCGCAAGAGCATAAACAGTGTACGGCGAAATCATCATTAAAATCATCCTCAAAATCACTGTTAAATTCATCACTCATTTGAACTACGTTTTGACTTGATCTCTTTCTTTGGAAGGGTACGTAGGCAACTCGAATATTCAAAATTTGAGTTCAGTCACACCAAAATAAGGAATAAAGATTTAATTAAAAGTTTTGATGCTGTTACAATTTCTTTGTACCAAAAAAAAAAAAAAAAAAAAAAAAAAAAAAGAGATACATGTTTTACGTATTTACAAAAAAAAAGAAAAAAAATTAAAAAAAAATACATATGTTTTATGTATTAAAAATAAAAAAATAAAAAAAATAAAATATATATATATGGATCCCAAAGCAACACCAGGCCCAATCTGCTGTAAGCCCATCAAAAGAAGTCGTCCTGATCCAAAAGATACCAAAGGCAGCCCACTCAGCAACCTTGTCGACATCAACATCATCATCAGCCGCATCAGTCTCTCTCTTCAATTCCCACGGCGCTGAGAAACCACTCAAGTTTCTGATCTATGCCGCACGGGTCGGGTCAACGGTATCCTCGGCAAGCTCTCAAAACCCAATCCGGGATTAAGGTTATCGGTGTTCCCAAACCGCGCCGCAGTCGTCCCTGCCCAACTCCGGAGCCGCTATTTCTGCCTCGAGACCTCCTGCGCACACCCGGAGCAAGGTGGCCTCCACCATCAGTCCATCTTCGCCATTCTCTCCAGCAACGACCTCAACACCCAGCTGCAAATCCAAACGACGTCGCAGACACCGGCACCGCCACAGGTCTCCCGCACCTCTTCCGCCGCACCGGCTTTCTTTCTCCCTCTCAAAGAATGCATTATCCTTTATGTTTTTGCCTGAAGAGGGAAACTGCTATAGCTCTGCAGCTGCATATCAACACCGGCGACGAGGCTCTGCAAACCTTCTTGAATCTGAGCAGCCCATATCTGCTGCTCTGCTGTCATACCTCCATGGAGATCTTGGAGAACGGGATCCAGGACGACTCGAGCATCGTCTTCGCGCACGACAAGGGGACATCGGTGCTGTTCAAGGTCCTATCGGCGTTCGTCTTCCGAAACATCAGCCTGACAGAGATCGAGTCGCAGTCGCGAAATCGTTCGATCAAGCTGGTGAGCGATTTGAACGAAGGAACGGCGAGTCACTTCGAGTACCTGTTCTACGTGGACTTCGAGACGTAGATGGCGGAGGTTAGGCCACAAAACGTGCTGGCGGAGGTTCAGGAGTTCACGTCGTTCTTGAGGGTGATGGGAAGCTACCCCATCGATATGACTCCTTGAAGTCTCATCCTCCTCACCTCAAAAGCCCATGGCCCCGAGACAAAACGGACATCAAGACCCTACTCGAATCAGACCAGTATGTGTGCGAAGATCTGCAACCAGGGAATTCCTCAAGACACCCAACAAGAAATGCACACCCACACCCCACATACGAACCGGGTCCAATGGGATGAGTCTGTTTCGATCTACACCTGGCCTGGAGTCATCTGCAATGACAAACACGACGGCAATGATCTCTCCGTGAAGTCTGTTGTCTCACCAATGCCCATATCCAGCAAAAGAAAGTGCGGCCCAAATCACCTATAGAGCGCCATTCGTCGTATTATCTTCCTCCAGAAGTACAACCAGCCTTCTAGGTATCTTATCAGGGAAATTGTCCCATCATGGATGTGGTGTGGTTGTAGACGGAGCTCGGAAACTCTTCCTCGGCGATGTTGAGGGCAAGGTTTTTTTGCCCCATTCGTGAGCGGATTCAGCGCCTGCACATTGATTGCGTGTGGGAATAGGAGGATGCTTATGGCTTTGATGATCTGGATTGGGTAAAAACCGATGATTACGATGACGGTTTTGGTGTAGCTGAGCTGCAGTTGCATCGCGGGAAAAGCCATGATCGGAGAACGGCTGCCGAGGAAGGCGTCACTTCTGCGGCATAGATCACCAAGGTTGTCCTTGCCGTGCCCCTCCTTCTTCCTCCTCCAAACTCCTATCCTGCACCCTATATATATATATATATATATATATATATATATCTATGTATGTATGTATATGTATGTACGTATGTATGTATGTGTGCATATAAAAAATTACAATATAGAAAGAAAAAAAAGGAAAATAAGAGACGTGGTGCACCAGGCACCGAAAGCAAAGAAAAAAAATAATAAAATAAAATAAAAAAATGAATGGTGGTGCACCCAGCACCGAAAGCGGAAAAGAAAAAAATATATATAAAAAATAATAATAATAATAAATAAATAAATAAAAAAGAAGAAAGTGGATCTTTGGTGGCTAGCACCATGCAAAAAAAAAAAGAGGGGAAAGGGTTTTAGAATGGTGGATCAGTCCACGTGAAAAATTAATATGTATGTATGTGTATGTGCATAATATATGTATGTTTACAGCAAAAAAAAAAATGCATTGAGAGAAATAGAGTTCGTTTTTATTTATTTATTTTTCTAGAAATTTTACATAAATTTGCATTATACATACCTTAAAAAAAAAATCAAATCAAATTTACAAAAGGGGATCTTCAAGGACGATCAGGTGGCGCCTCACCACTCGGCAGGGCTCCAGAAATGAGAGGCGCCGGAGGTTGACTGTTTGAAGCCACACCACTCGGCAGAACCCCAGGAGGAGGAGGCACCGAAGGTTGATCATTTGAGGCTTCATCACGCGGTACAGCCCCAGAAGACGAAGGCAAATGCTGCTGGAACAAACCCACAAACCTCTGATGATCAAGTAAAATCTGACCATCAGATTCCTACATCTGGTCAATCTTCCTCTTCATGTTTATCGCATAGCTATGTGCGAGCTTATGCAATTGTTTATTCTCCTGCTTGAGCCCTCTAATCTCCTGTTTGAGACTCATCACTTCAGCCGCCAATGATTCAACTTGACGGGTTCGAGCAAATAGGCGTTGGGCCATATTAGACACAGAACCTGCACACTGCACACTGAGAGCCAGAAAATCCTTAACATCCAACTCATCAGACCGTTTGGAAAGTAGTCTGTTATCTTTGGGAGTGACAAGGTTTCGGGCCACCACTGCAGCGGTCATATCATTCTTCACCACCGAATCCCCAACGGTAAGAGGACCAGTAGGGGATATGAAGGATGTGCGTCATATGTTATCTGGAGAAGACGGGACTACCTCTTCACCAAGGTTCAAATCAAAACGACAGTCGGAGGGTCCAGACATTTTCAAAGGTGTTGAAGAAAGAAGAGGTCGGACAAATTAAGATCTTAGAAGTGCAAGAATGGAGTTTCTACAAGCGAAAATTCAAGTGTGCTTTGAAACAAACTGCGGGCCTCTATAAAAAAAAATCGGCACTCGACGGGATTTCAGAGATCGAAGAGGTGAGCTCAGAGTTCGAAAATACCGATTCAAAAATCGAAGAGGCAAGCTCAGAAATCGGAGAAGCATCTTGCTTTTCCAGACGAGTTAGCACCCGTCACACGCAAACTCAGTTTTGCGGAAATCACGGGCAATTTGTCGAAACGCTAATCCTAAATATCGAAGAGGCGCCAGTCTTTTCAGCCGCGTCAACACCTATCAATGCACACTCAGCTTGACGAAAATTACGGACAATTTGTCGAAGATTTCTAGTAAAGAAGAAAGCACGTGAAGCCATACTGATCAATCACGCATTGGTTGCCGACACGAGTAAAAGAATAGTACCTCTACAGGTACTAAAGAAATTCCTATAACTGTCCATCTTCACCCTTCATAGCAAGGCAGACATACAGAACATTTCTTCATCTCCGAGAATGCCTTCCCAACAAAGCCTCTCGAGTCACTCAGTGTTTCTTATTCCTTGGGGTACCTCTGCAAACAAATGACACCAAAGCAAAAGTATCTCATATCATCAGGGTAGAAAGCAAGAGTATCTCATATCATGCGTTCTACCTGTCATTTCCTTTGTCCTTGTTCTTACCTACAAAGACAAGGATAAAGAAAACAATATGTCGGAACCTCCACTCAAACTCGGATGCCACATTTCCCTGGAGAACAGATAAGGCAAGTGAAAATGATACCTTGCAGCATGTGGAGACAACGTGCAGAAGAAACAAGCAGAGAAGAATGCAGTCTTCACAGTCAACTCAGCAGAAGGAGTCCGAGCTGAGGAACTCAAGAAGCTGCCACATCTGCCTGAAGCAGAGAAGAATGCAGCCTGCACAATCAGCTCAGCAGAAGGAGTCTGAGCTGAAGAACTCGAGAAGATGCTACATTCTGCCAGAAGAATATATAAGACAAGGGAAAATGATACATTGAAGCATGTGGAGACAAGCACAACAAAGCACGTGTCGATTCATCTGATACTTCTTCAAAATCAAAAGTATCTCATATCATCAGGTTTGCAATCACTCTGGACGGTGAACTCGTTTTGACCCTCAAATTCTTGGGTCGACTTACTAGGCGTTGTGGGCTGCACATGCCGATTCACCGCCCTTGAATCAAATCCTTAAAGATCAAGTCACCAACTGGAAGAAGAGCCCATCAATCTTGAAGATCATACCGTTGACCAAACTGCTCGGGTGTGAATTAGAAAGATTGAACAAAGCAACAAGTCATCACCTCCACCTCGTGCCTGTTTGCTATGTGTTCGAGTCAACCTTCAAGAATCAAGCCTTAACGGCCCTTGAAGAAGCTTCCAGCCAAATTCAAGATCAAGCCTCGACGGCCCTTGAGGAAATCACAAGTCTGATTCAAGATCAAGTGTCTACCACCATTGAGTCAAATCCAGTTCAAGAATAAGCTGTGGAAAGTCAACAATTGGAGGAAACCAGAAAATCCTCCAACCCAGTTCAAGAATAAGCTGTGGAAAGTCAACAATTGGAGGGATCCAGAAAGTCCTCCAATCCAGTTCAAGATCAAAGCTGTGGAAAGTCAATAAGCGCAACAAAATACGTGCCGATTCATCCACTACCAAAGCCAAAGATCATCTACCACATGAAGCTCCTTGTGGTCCAATTTCAACCTTCAAGATCAAGCCTCGACGGCCCTTGAAGAAATCTCCAACCCAATTCAAGATCAAGCATCAACGGCCCTTGAAGAAATCTCCAGCCCAATTCAAGATCAAGCCTCGACAGCCCTTGGATCGACATCTACATTAAGGGACTTCAAAACGCATCTCCTACACGTGACAAGCACATGTATACGACGCGCCTTGAAGTGGGGGCATTTGTAGACATCGAAATTTCGGTAAATAAATGTTGACCAATAAATCAAAGTTTCAACGCTCATGTATTACATAAATTTTACACGTAGCGTGTGTCTAAACAAAAAATCGAAATAAATTGGAAAAGTCATCAAACAGAACACGTGTCAACACCTGGCAGAAACGACTTATTTCATCTGGAATATTATATTCAAAATTAGGCCTTGGAAATTTCTATAAATAGAAGGCTAATTCACTCATTTGGGATGAGGGATTCATATTACACCTTGAAGCTCTGAAGCTCTGAAACTCCGAAGCTCTCAAGCAATTCCCGAAAGATCAAGAAAGCCCTTTTCGATCAACAATCATCCACCTTCAAGATCAAGCCCCGACGGCCTTTGAAGAAAGTGTTCTTCGTTCTTCGTTCATCATTCTTCCAAGATCAAGCCCTGACGGCCCCTTGGATCAACAATCATCCTCCTTCAAGATCAAGCCCCGACGACCCTTGAAGAAAGTGTTATTCGTTCTTCGTTCATCATTCTTCCAAGATCAAGCCCAGACGACCCCTTGGATCAACAATCATCCACCTTCAAGATCAAGCCCCGACGGTCCCGTGAAGAACTTCCACCAAATTAAAGATCAAGCCCCGACGGCCCTTGAAGAAAGTGTTCTTCGTTCTTCGTTCATCGTTCTTCTAAGATCAAGCCCCGACGACCCCTTGGATCAACAACATCAACAAATCCACACGTCCAACCGTTCTTCAAGATCAAAGCCCAAAAGCCCCTGGAGATCCGTTCATCACTGTTCTTCAAAGATCAAGCCCAAAAGCCCCTTTGAAGATCCGCTCAAATCCACCTTCAAGATCAAGTCCACGGCCCTTGAAGAACGTTCATCCTTAGATCAAGCCCAATGGCCCTTTGGATCAATCGCACATCCACAAATACACACCTTACGGAGATTGAATCAGATGATCAAATTTAAGAGAGATTGTAACCCAAAATCATCAAATACAAATATTTGTTTGTGCACGTTGTTCTTGTCTCTTTCGTTTCAGGAATTTTCCGTGTTCACAAGTATATTTACATATATGAACCTGACTATGAAAGAATTAGAGTGAGTATGAAGGGGAAATATGATTCTCATTAAAGTGTTTACTATTTTATCAAAAATTAGAATAATAAAGAGGCATTTTAGCCAAAATGGTCCATGTGAATGGCATAACTCCTCACTTTGGTCTTTGAGATTTAAAATTAATAAAATTGGTCATTGAGTTTGTCCACCATCAACCGTTTTGGTCCTTCCATGAAAAATATGATAAATAAGGAGAAAATGACAAAAACATCCTCAATATTTGTCAAATCATTTTGGCCCATTGTTAATTAAATTGAGGGTATTTTTGCCATTTTCTCTTTATTTACAAAGGTTTTTCACTGAATGACCAAAATAATTTACGGTGGACAAACACAGGGACCACTTCTATCAATTTCAAATATCAGGGACCAAAGTGAAGAGTTATGTCAATCTTAAAGACCATTTTAACTAACAAGCGTAATAAATAAGACTAAATTCTAACAAAGTGTTTATTAAATAAAAAATCAGAATTAGAACAAAATCGATTATTGAAATACACTTGCAGGAAATAAATTTGACTTTTCATCGTTAACAATTTGAGGCCCGTTTTGGTTGTAAAAAATGTTGATTTCGATTCACCCTTTTCTATTTCTGATCTCCTTCTAAGGAATTCCACTCCTTACAAATCAGTATTGGTGTTCCCAATTTCAGGGTTTCCGTAACATTTTTACTCAAAATTTCGCTTTCAAATATAACGCAACGCAACATATAATTCAAATTCATAATTTGACAACACGAAATACACACACATATGTATGAATAGATATGTAGTACATGAGACATGATAATACTACTCTTTAGTCTTTACACCAAAACGGATAAAGCACAGATAACACCTGTGAAGATCAAAGGTCACGCCAAAACAGTAATGGAATTTGCCATCTTGACATTGCCAATCCCATGAAGCGGTTAAGTGTGATTGTCAGACCCAAAATTACCCAACTTCTCGCACGTGCCACCCATCCTTTGCGTGCACGATCTCTGTATTTATAAGGGATGCGATATCTACATACCCCTTTTTACTTTTCTCACACCTTTATAATTTTCGGCCGTCGGATCAAATGAATTGAAAAAAATCAAATGATATAAATTAACAAGAGGTGTGGGAGAAGTAAAAAGGGATGTGTGGATAGCACACCCCATTTATAAAACCGATATCTTCCTCTTTGTTTTGAGAAAACAACTTGTATAATATGAGTTTACCGTTATAGTAGCGTTTTGTATCAATAATATGTAAATATGTAAAAAATATTGATACATTTCTTTATATTTTTTGCACAAGACACCATGTGATAGTAAACCGATGCCATATTGTTCACTTTCTTCTTCACTCGACCTTTTTTTTTTTTTTTTTTCGGAAACTCTTCTTCACTCGACTTTGTGTGTGCATCTATCGATCTCTTACTATGGTTGGGTTATTAATGCATTGGTCTATAACTCAAAGTGACCAAAATGCTCCTACCAAACCAATGATCCTTGCCTACGCAACATAATGATTGACATGGGTATCATGGTCATTTGGACATATCAAAGGATGGTGGTAGTTTGGATTATTGAGATGACTTTCTACTCACCTTATCTTTATTTTATTCCGTAGTTTGCGTTGGTTTCCAAAAGGACTCCCATCAAATGACAATAGTAGCCGACATCTAAAAAGGGTATTCTAGTCATATAAAAAATATATAAAATAACTAGAAAACCTTCAGAAATTTTGGGTTTTATTTTTTATTTTTGAAGCATGTTTTAATATACTATAATTTGCAAGAAAGAATGTCACATCCAGTCCCGAAGATATGTATTATTTTATTATCGATGACGTGAATTTACTATTTTACCCTCAGTTACGAGCGTTGTGGTGTGTTATGAATGTAAGTGTTGTTCCAAACTTCTATTTCCCTAACTTATGGAACAAAAATTAAATTGGAAATTTGGTTTGTGGTTGGTTGGTGACCACGTGGACCACTCACACACACACAACCTCTTCCTCTCTCTACCTCCCTGTGCTCTCTCTCTCTTAGACTTACTTTCTCTCTTCTCTCTTGTACGGACGACACTCAAATCCCATTGAAACGTGACAGATCGAAGGTGTGAAGCACACCATTGTGTTCGTGAGGACCCTACAAGTTCAAAGGTACCATTTTCAGGTAAGGAGACCCTCGAAAACCCGTGAAAATCCTAGCCCCGATTTGAGGTACTATTCATATGGACGTAAATATGTTGGTTTCAGGGAATTTCAAGTTCATAGGGAGCTTAAGGAGGTCCTTGCGAAGCTCGGAGTACTTCGTTCAAAGGAATTGGACGTCGGAATCGCGAGAACGAAGAGTTTCAAATTTAGCCGGAATTATCGAGGCTTTTTCCGGTGAATTTCCAACGAGTTGGAGGTCAGGACAAGTATGGTTTTGTTTGTCTTGTTGAGATCTTTAAAATGGTACCAATTATGTTGAAAATGGTGCAAAAATGAAGAAGTTAGGACGTTTTAAGTAATTTTCTAGAAACTGGCGACTCACCGAAGAAGACAGAGAATATGCCGTCAGTTTTGACGGAATATGTTAACGGCATTGACTGACGCCGTTAAGAATCTAACGATATATGCTAGGATTTGACAGAATATTCTTAACGGCGTCAGTTAACGCCGTCAGCGTGCCTGGCATGCGCCCGCACGTGGGCGGCACGTCTGGCCGTGCCTGGACCGCACGTGGCGGTGCGTGGATGGTCGAAAAAATATTCTAAAATTATGGGGATGATCCTGAGGTTGTGTAGGTCACTGTGGTATATTCATATACCCAATTTGAGCTATGTATGAAGAGTAATTACATAGTTTTGTATATGTGCATTTAAGTGACGTTATTTCAATATTTCTCCTATAGGCGAGACCTAGCCGGAGGACGAGCGTAGCTAGGCTAGGCATGGGGGTTACGACCCAGCTGCATATCTGTGAGTAGGCAGTTATTTTCAGTATATATATATACACTTGACGTTTTTCCCAGAAAACATATTTAAAAGAAATGTGATTTAAATGCCATGCCATGAATGCCATGCATATAGTTTTGTAATTCATATGTGAGTTGATATGTGGTGTTATATATATATATATATATATGGTTCTGTGGAGGCTCAGGTAAGCTTAGGTAAGTTATGTTTGGTTATGTGAATTGTCAATGATGTGATATATGATTGAATAACGTTGAGCTCATAAAATTGCACCTAGGGTGATTGTGATTTAGCCAGAGATATGATACAGGCCTGTTTATTATGTCACATCCCGCACTACATGCTCATATTGGATCCAATTTAAGTACACAGTCTTGTCGAATAGACCTTATTTTTTGTTCCGACTCGTAGGTGACTAGCGAATTATCGCCCAGCTATTATGTGAGAGTAGTAGTGAGCATGATTATATTACACCCACTATTGTCGTACAGACCTTTCTATTTGGTTCCGACTCTTGTGCAATATATTGCCGTATAGGTAATAGTAGTGACTTCGGCTAGATTGAGTTTGAACTATGAATTCAGCTGTACATACTACATCAGGAGTTCCGGCTAGCATATCACATTTCTATGAAATTATTCTTACCTGGATCGTTTACTTTGTTATATATTGGCATGGCATACATATGATTATGATTAAGTGAAGCATGAATTGAATAATATGATTTTATATATATTTATGTATATGCTTATATCTTGATACTGGGAAAAATTATACTTGTTTTACGATGAGGGGTTAGTATATTCAAAGGGAAATAAGGTTTTCATGTAAATGTGTTTTACTGACCCACTCAACTTTGTTTTTCACCCCTCCAGGTCTTAGGTAGCAGAGTTTGGTGGCCACGAGGAATCCAACGGTGTTCTGACAGAATCTGAAAAAAGTAGGATTCACCTTCGGGTGTTGTATCTTAGTAATTGTCCTACTTGACTGCAACTAGATTTTTTTATGGCTCTGAAAGTGTATTTATACACTTAAACTCTCATTAGCATCATTTCTTATCTGGGATTGCTAGTTGCTTGGTTTTAAATTGTTCGTATCTTCCTTAATCTTTAACGCTTCCGCTTTGTGCTCAAGGCTACGTCACGCCCACGGGACGGCCAACACGTCTCGACTTCGGTCGGAGGGTGTCAAAGAAGACTAGAATTTATGTGCAACAGAACATACGGTGCAATAGAACATGTATATGTGAAGTAAAAAAATAGTGTGTGAATAATACACCCTTAGAACATATATTCTGACAAAATAGTCTAACTCTAATCAACATAAAACATAAGGAAAGTTGCCAAACTAATCCAAAATAAAATTTCAATTACTCGAACCCAGCAAACTTAAAAATATTGATCAAATCTTCATAACATAATGATCAAATACAATGATCAACAACATAATAATCTTATATTGACGATACATCAATTAAATACCGACAACATATTAAAAAAAAATCATTTTAACCAGAATTTGATCAATAATTATTTATACCAATTTCCCTAACAACCATGATTCCACCTTTTTAGTGGACGAAAGTAACCTCAACCACTACATTCCAAGGTGAGGACATTAGGGTCATTGGAAACAAAAGTTTAATGAATTAAGTTCATCCTTTTTTCCGGAAAAAATATCAGAGATCTATTCCATCAAAGTCCTCGAATCAAATCAAGTGATTTGAATTCTTGAAATTTGATCAAATGGCTAAAAACAGAGGTCCCTTTTAAAAGTTATAATAATTTTAACCGTTGAATCAAATTTCAAGAATCTGAATCACTTGATGCGGAGGTTTTGATGGAAGAGATCCGGAGATGATATATTTTCCTTTTTTCCAACTTTGTTTGATAATGTAATAATATTAATGATTTTAAAAAGAATAAGGAGAATAGAAAGCATAAATAAATATAAAATAATGGTGTGGAAAAGAAGAGTCGATGAAGAAGGACAACAGCGACTGCTTCTCTTTCTCCTTTTTGTTTGTTTCTCTCTCTTGGAGCAGCTAATAAGCTATAGCTGCGTTTATTGGTTAATTTGAGAGAGATATATTAATTAGTGAGGAGTCTCCGAAAGAAAGCCACCATTTTCAATTTTATATTAGCAAACATATACTCCCTCTCTTGCTATCGCCTCTTTTTTTTCAGAAGGGTTGAAGGTGATTGCATAAACACTCACTGCAAAGAGAAAAAAAGGAGAAAGAAAAGGAGAGAAGGAGAAAGACAGAGACGACAGACAGAGCGACAGCACAAACAAGAGAGAGAGAGAGAGAGAGAGAGAGAGAGAGAGAGAGAGAGAGAGAGAGAGAGAGGAATTCAAGAAGCTTTCAATACCACAGAAGGGAAAACGATGTCTGAGAGCTTTACATCCTTTCATACTCTGCAACTCCTCGAGGTATATATATCTATGTATATAAATATACTTGATGATGATGAACAAAGCTGAAAATGATAAGTATAGATGAAAAGAGAACACAAAAATTAAAAAAGAACACCAACAACAAAGGGTAGTAGTAACCATTTTATCATTTCTCTCCTCTCTCTATCTCTCTCTCTCTCTCTCTCTCTCTCTCTCTCTCTCTATATATATATATATATATATATATATATATATATATTGTTTATAATAATTCTTCTCATAGTGATATATTTAATCAGCTTGATGAATTAATGAGTACTCAAAGTACTCTTCCATGATGGGTATTGTTTGTTATTTGCTTGTGTCTGACAAATCCATGCTGAATTGAACAGTAAATCAAGCGTGAAAAGAGAGGGAAGCGACTACAAAGCCAACAAGGGGAGGGAGAGAGAGATAAAAATGATGAGGAAGAAGATCAGTACTAGTTTTATGATATGGGCATAGTAACTTTACCGCCACTCCCACCACCGCCACCAAAGGGTAATCTTCATCATCGTCACCACTCAATTGATTCAGAAAACTACTCCAATCCTCCTAATTCTATGTCCCAAGACTACCACCAAGGCATCTTCACTTTCTCCAATGGCTTCGAGAGATCGGCTATGACAACTCACCAAGAACAACAGCAGCAGCAGCAACACCACTTGGCACAGCAGATCCGGAGGGAAAAGCTGAGGGTGCAAGGCTTCGAAACCCCTCCCCCGCCGCCACTGGTTGGCCTAAACGAGGAAGAATCCAGTGGCCTCCCAGCATACGAAACCGCTGGGATGTTGTCTGAGATGTTCAATTACCCTCCAGGCGGTGGCCCTGTTGGGGCCGCCGAACTGCTAGAACATCCAATGTCAGCCAATTATCGGATGATGCCTCGGCCGCAGCAGGCTGCAGCAGTGTCTGCTGCGGCTGACTGGTACGGAAGAGTGGGTGGTGGTGGATTGGGACCATTGGGAGATTCAAAAAATCAGCACCATCATCAGATTTCAACAATTAATGCAGACTCAGCGGCAGCCATGCAGCTTTTTCTAATGAACCCATCACAACCAAGATCGCCTTCTCCTCCTCCTTCTCACACCACTTCTTCCACCCTTCACATGTTGCTTCCAAACCCTTCCACCACCACCAATTCACTCCAAGGGTTTGCTGCCGCATCCGGTGGAGGGGCTTTTGGTCAATTCACTTGGGTCCCTGAGAGTCATCAAGGCCATGAAGCAGGAGGCAATACCGCTGGCGGCGGTGGTGAAATTGGTGGGGTTGTGGAAGGCCAAGGACTTTCATTGTCTCTATCAACTTCTTTGCAGCACTTGGAGGCAGCAAAGGCTGAGGAATTCAGGATGGGATCAGATAGTGCTAGTGGCTTGCTGTATTACAATAATCAAGGAGATCATCAACATCAAGGGTCTAATCCTCAGTATAAGAATTTGGGTTCCCATCATCATCAGGCATTGCATAGTTTGCAGCAAGGCGGCGTTGTAGGCGGTCATCACGTCAGTTTCGGGTCGTCGTCGTCCTTCGGGGTTGTGAACGTGTTGAGGAACTCCAAGTATGTGAAGGCTGCCCAAGAATTGTTGGAAGAGTTTTGCAGTGTGGGGAGGGGTCAGCTCAAGAAGAACAAGTTTGGTGGTAGTACAAGTGGTAGGCAGAACACCACCACAAACCCTAGTTCTAATCCAGCTAGTGGCGGTGGCGGTGATGGTGGTGCCTCTTCATCTTCATCAAAGGATGTGCCTCCGTTGTCAGCCGCTGATAGGATTGAACATCAACGAAGGAAAGTCAAACTATTGTCCATGATTGATGAGGCATGTAATCTCTCTCTCTCTCTCTCTCTCTCTCCAAAGACTTCTGCTTTTTTATTAGACCCCAAAATTTTTTCTCCCAAGTCACCGGACAAACATAGAAAATTCCGGCCACTTACAATTATTTAAAAAAATATATTTCTTTAAAAAAATAGGTAAAAAAAGCCGGCTGATGTAATAGGGCTGTTCTTCTCTTTCATAGGGTCGAGGGTAGCTAGTCTTTGGTTTAAACACTACATTAAAATGATAATATATTTCACTGATCGAAATGGTTTATACTTTAGCTTCACATCATCATATTACGTATAGGAAGGTAGTTATGAATGTCAGTGCCTTTCTAGGTTATGATCATACTGTTCATAGTAATTTCTCGGGGAATCTATTGATATTATAACTTCGTTGATCCTGTTTTTATTTCTGTTTTAGTTCTGTTATAAATTGGATGAGTAAGTGTGTCAGTTTTGTATATACCAAAGATATTCTTATAGTTGCCATTAACAACCAATTTTTTTGTTGTACCGCTAATTTGATATATGCATTTGTTCTCTCTTCTTTAATCAAGATCAAAACCATCCTTCTCAATTTTTTAGGCTTATAATACTCTGAAAATAAGAAGACCCTCTCTCTCTTTCTCTCTCATTTGATCTGACTGTTGCACTCATATCTCATGTTTTAATTTTCTCGTACTCAATCTTTCTTGTTTTAGTCATCTTCTCGTTTTCTTTTGTTACACTTCGTAACTACCTTCTCTAATGTAACATGATTTAGACTTCTTATCTGCTTCTAAGGTTGCTTAGTTATCAACATGTTGCCTTCTTTGGTCAATACTTTTTTGTTGGTTGAGTAGGAAGATTAATTAACCGTGAACATGATTCTTTAAATTATGTCGCACGTTTTACATTATTATTTTTTATTTGGTTGTTTTCTACGTTTATTTCAAAGCCATCAAGTCACTCCAACTTCTTAAAAATGTGAACATTTAAGGCCTCAAGAGATTGTGACTTGCTAGTAATTCAGACATTTGCATTGAATACGTACATGTATAGTTAATATTGATTACATGTGCATGATTGCAGGTGGATCGAAGGTACAATCACTACTGCGAACAAATGCAGATGGTGGTAAACGCATTCGATCTGGTGATGGGTTTCGGAGCAGCGGTGCCGTACACAGCTCTAGCACAAAAGGCCATGTCACGGCATTTTCGGTGCCTAAAGGACGCGATCGCGGCACAGTTGAAGCACAGCTGTGAGCTAATTGGAGAGAAAGATGGTGCGGGGACCTCAGGAATAACAAAAGGAGAGACCCCGAGGCTGAAGCTGCTAGAGCAAAGCCTAAGGCAGCAAAGAGCATTTCATCAAATGGGCATGATGGAACAAGAAGCTTGGAGGCCACAACGAGGCCTGCCGGAACGCTCAGTCAACATCTTGAGAGCCTGGCTTTTTGAGCATTTTCTTCACCCGTGCGTTACCTTTTACCATACTCTTTTAGCTTTACTTCATATTATGATATATAATTGTGAAAATGACCGTCAACTATTACTTAGGAGACTCTTATTTTAATGCACACAATCAAGTAAACACTCTGTCAAAGATAATAATAATATTTTAACACACAAAACTGACTACATTGATGCATTTTTTAATATATAAGCATGCGCCATGTGAGTCGTATCTGTATCAGATTGTGCCTCAGCAACATAGTTCATATCATATATGGAAATGCTCTCTTGCATGATAGGCTTTTTATTCTGCTGTTGGAGTGTCGATCAGGTTGATTTTTGGTTCAAAACACAAGTCTAGTATTGAAACATTACTTATATTCGTCTAAGTAATGTTTGTTTGGTCGAAACTAGTCCAAGTAACGTAAGTCTTTGATATATGATACGTACTATCATAGCGGGGTTGCCATGCACTTTATTAATTAGTTAAATAATTAAGTCAAGCCACGTACAAGTCTATTCTGATTACTCTTAAAAGGGTGTCGTAATTATACGCAGTGTCCTTGGGATGTTGCGTGGTCAGCCAAAAGCTGGGGAAAAGGAAATGCATTAATTCACTAAAGCATCATATCTCTCTCTCTTAGAAAACACATTGTCTTGTATAAAAAGGCTAGAGAGAAAGAGAAAAGAGAGGAGATTCTATGTGGTAGCTGGTCTGTTACGTCTTGTTGTTGTGGTGGTACAGTCCAGGTACAGCGCAGATGAGCTGAGCTAGGTAGCGATCGATCGAGACTGGATATCTTCTTGTCTTAGATTCTCACGCCCATGCATAGAGCGAAAGGAGAAATACTTTTTAACCTCATGTAGGCTTAGGGGTATGAGGAGGATGTGAGACTCTTTATACTGTTCAGACAAGGACTCTGATGTCATTTTCTTTTCTGGTCTCTTTCTCAGGTATCCAAGCGATGCTGATAAGCATCTGTTGGCTCGACAGACTGGTCTGTCCAGAAATCAGGTAATTATTTTAGTTTTGGCTTCATCTTGAGCAGTAAGTAAAGCATCTCAAAAGGAAATAAACAAAAATTATGTTTCAAAGTTTCCTTTGCTAATCCATTTAACACTTTTATGCTACTTTAAAAATTGAGAACTTTAATTAAAAACTCTTGGTATTGTTCACTTTAACGAAAAATCACATTTTTACACTAAAGAGTCAATCCTGGTACTATTTATTTTACCATTTATTTTGTCCTTATTGTTAAAACTCAAAGTTTTCAAGCCATTTTCATTAGTTTTTCTTTAAAATTTTGTCTTTTCAACTAACTCTTCAAATTTCATTTTTCATTTTAAAATATTTAAAACTTGACTTTATCTTATTTGGTGGAGCTCAAATTTATTTTCAAACTTGCAAGTGGCCCTTTATTATAGTAGTGGAATGGTGTTAAGTCCTTACATGATGGTATGGGTTCAAACTTCGTCGGTGATTAATCTAACATCTAATCTAGTGATTAATCTAACATCTAATCTAACAAAAATCTATCATTTGACAAAAAAAAAAAATTATTTTCGAAGTTTTTACCAAATAATACTTTCAAATAAAATATTGCACTGCGCAATTTGCTAACTTGAAGAAGTAGGAACTGACCTTGTAAATTGGGTTGCTACAAGATCAGTTGCTAATTCTTCAATTTGCTAATTGGGTTGCTAGCTACATTGAAGATTCATTTTTCCTACGTGGAATATCAAATTTAACTTTGCCACTTCTTTTGGAGATGCTTTCTTATACAAACTATGTATTCACTAGACATTACCTCATATATATTTCACTTTTTTGTCCATTTTTTTCTTCAGTATATGAGGGTCGTATACATTAAATGCATTGTCCGTACATGATATTTAAATATCATTTCATTTCTGCTACATTATAACGGAAACCCTGCTAAGAAAAGGCTCCTGTATATAAACATGCATATGTATAGACCATCGTGCTAACGAAGAAGAAAGAAATGATAGGTAGCTAGGTAGAAAGACAAGATGGGAGGGAAGGGACCAGCAGTAGGTTCAGAAGGACTTACATGGGATTGGATTTTATTTATCAGGGTTTCTACGCTTCTCTATTGAAGAAAGACAATGTGTTTTATCTGCCTCTTTCTTCCTTCTTTTAACAGTGGATTTTTTAAGTCCTTGACATAAATTCTGATAACAGTGAAAACCAACCCCACACCAGCAGACAATAAAGGGCTGTGCCATGCAAGTACATAACAGATGAGACATGAGAGTTTGCAGCTTTGGTTCGCTCGCGCGCTCTCTCTCTCTCACACACACTCATATCAAATGACACCTTCCCTACCACATCTTATCATTTAAGAACCTTAAGTTAAAAGACAAAATAAATGTTCCCACTTAAATTGGTTATAGGAAATCAAAGCTATTCATAATCCTTAATTAACTATGGCATCTTCATCTCTTGTTTCATCATTAGCTAGGTCATCATCGTAAACTTTAGCAATGTTACGTTGTAGTATCTTTTGCATTGATTATGTTTTTTTTTTCTTCACTTCAATCTGGTTTATTTGACAAAAAAAATGTGGTTTTCATTGTTTGCATGAAAACCCAAAATATGATATTGGTTACAAAAATCTTATAACATGTCAAAATTTATAGTTATATAGTTTTTCTCTCAACTTTATATTGAGAAAAAAGATGTAAATTTTATTTTCTTATCCTGCCAAAATAAATATTTTTATTGCCAGACTGCCCACCACACTTAGGGTTGTAATTTCACATGCTTGCTAAATTTCTAAGCAAGATATTGGCATCATATATATATAGTGATCAATAAGCAGTGGTAGTGAGAACAAGTTACATAAAATGATTTATTGTCACGTGGCTTCTCAATTTAATAAGGCAATGGCATGTACTGAGAAACTTATTATGTTTTATTGAAACGGGACGACACGCTGGTGGTAAACTCATTCTATATAAATTCTTCTCATAATGTATAGACCCGTGGTTTGACTGGTATGAAATTGAGAGATGGATTAATTTTTATTTAAAAATAAAGTGTTTTGGTTTTGAATGCAGGTCTCAAATTGGTTCATAAATGCTAGGGTTCGGTTGTGGAAACCCATGGTGGAAGAGATGTACCAGCAAGAAGCCAATGAAGAAGAAGAAGTAGGAGAAGGAGGAGTAGGAGGAGCTACTAGTGCAGCAGCAGATCAAGAGAGAGAACGTAACAGCAATGCTGGCCTCGCTGCACAAACTCCAACGCCTACAACGACAACAACAACAACAACAAAAAATTCGCCAGCAAGCAAAAGATCCGATATCAATGCCTCTGAAAACGACCCTTCACTCGTAGCAATCAATAGGCATCAGCAGCAGCACCACCACCACCCTATGATGGCCACCACCACCTCTACTACGGTGGCTTCTCCTGCGTACCAGTGCTTCCCCGCCGCAGCTTCCGATGACACGTGTCGAAGTTACGGGACCACCTCGGCTAATGCAAATATTGCAGCTCATCATGATCATCAAAATAGTAGTAATATCGATTCTTCTACTACGCTTATAAGCTTCGGGACCACCACGGCAGCTGGTGACGTGTCACTCACTCTAGGGCTTCGTCACGCTGGTGGTGGTGGTGGAAACAATATGCCCGACAAGACTTCTTCTTCTTTCTCCATTAGAGACTTCGGGGGCTGTTAGGGAATTAATCAACCACTTCTCTTTATTGATTAGTATATCAAACTTCTATAGACTATAGAACGTAGTAAAAAGAAAAGAAAAAACAGTTAATGAGTTTCTTTATCTTTTTTCAATATTTTTTTTTACTTAAATATATATATATATATATAACCTTCCATCCATTCTATGAAGAAAGATACATGGTGAGAAAAGTAGCATTAAGTAATTAGTGGGGTCTATTGTAATTGTATAGTAGATGGTTTTTGCAATTACTATTTCTCCTTTTAAAAACTTTAATTTGGTCTTGTACCTCAATAGGAGGTATTTACTAGAATAATATCATGAAATTAAATCATATTTTGAGAAGAGGAAGGAGAGTTACTTTGCACTATATGTCCATCATATAAATTGGTTAATGAAGGGAGAATTATGGTGATCATGTATATTTGTTATTTTAAACAATATTAATGAGAGATCCCATCATGAGTTGGGTTTATTAATTAATCAAGGGAAGTGGTTTTCGCATACTCTTATTTTCTCATTGCACACCCTTGTTTATATTTTACTTATGAATTGAATAAGTCAAAGGAAAAATCAATGCAGAATAATCGGCAGGAGCGTGTAGCAGAAGAAAATGAATGTGTGAAAGTTATTTTCTCAATTTATCTCTTGCTTGCTTCTCTCCGTGAACAACCCATCCTCCATGATTGAGTATACACCAGAAACAATATAGTTATGATTGATTTGTAAATGTTATGCCTAGCCAAAACTAGAAATAGTGGTATAGAACCACATGGTGTGGGAGTTGCACGTAGACGTAAAGTTGAATTGAAGGCATGTCGATATTTTGTCACGTTGACTAGGTGTGGCACTGTCTGTGGAGTCTAGTGTGGCTCCAAGTTTCAGGACGCTTTCCTTGATTGATTTCCCCCTTCAGATGGGGTAAACAACTTATTGCGTACGTTTGTCTGAATTTCCCTTCTCAAGCATTGATAGACATACTATTGAAGGTTGAAGTAGACTATGATTGGCAAAAGGAAGTGAAAACTGAGTTTTCTACAATATATATATATATATATATATATATATATATATATATATATATTGAGCGGCATTATGGTTGGAGTTTTTGAACTTCAAATTTCGGAGTAAATTGCTATAAATGAGTGTTGTGTTATTTTCCTCAATGGTCATTTCAAGGGTCGCTTAATTGTACATGCAACATCAACGTTACTATGTCTTTGATCTAAATTGGTTAGCCAAGGGGCTTCTAATCATGTTTTCAGTGTGGCATTTGAAGTTCTATTACCCTATGAAGTTCCGGTACTTTAATTCGATCGTACGGTACATTGTCAATGTGTAGTTTATATTAAATGAACAATGTCAAATAAATAGACAATGATCAAATATCGACAATGTATCATGTATTGTCAAATAATCTTTTCTGGTACCAAAGAAATCCTTTTCTGTTTTTTACTTTGGTAATCATTAAGTGCCTATTAGTAGCATTGGTGCCGAAATGGTGTTGAACTAAAAAAAAGGTCGTACGCAGTGCACAAGGCTCCCGCTTTACGCAGGGTCTGGGAGAGGTGAATGTCAATTTTTCCAACTACAAAATTGAAAATCAATGTTGTATATATATATATATATATATATATATATATATATATATATATATATATATATATATATATATATTTGGAGTGCAAATTAAGGATTCTGTTTGGTTTGGTTCAAACGATTCTCAAAATATAATATGTTGAATACAGTAAGTGTATAGTGATGCCTTGGTTGTTTGAGAAGTACTGTGCGTGAAGAGTAGAGAGTACTTTGAACCCCACAACCTAAAGCTAAGCAAGTTGTGTTCTTCAGTGGCGGATATATAGTGCAACATTGTTATACATTGCAATAGCTTGTCAATATATTTTGTCTCCAACAATGCTCGTAGATGTGATAGATTGGTAGGTTTTGTTATTTACCTGATAACAAGCACCAAAACTACGCTTCCTTGAATCCCAAACAAGAATTTGCAAAAGCAACATGTACACTTCACCTAATGTGTTGCTTTTTCTTTCAGAAACAATATATAACAAACTGAAAACAATACGACCTACAGTTTGAATTCCTATGTTGTTGTGCTGCAACGATCAAGTGATGTTGCTATTCTAGTCAACAAGAACTAAATTAGAATTAATCTTTGGTGTGACCATTATATTGTATGGTATGACAAGGGAAAAAAACTCCATTAAGCAGCTCATCAGTGTTTTGGTTTAAAATTTGTTGGTACTGAATTTCAGGTCTCAATAAAGGTGCTTATGAATAGAAATGCTAACGTTAGCTGGTTATGAGTGTATGTAAATAGTTGATAGTTAGACATCGGCGGTGTACAGCAAATTACCATAAATTCCACTCTCATTTGATATAGTTTAAGTACAATCATGTAGGCGCACGTGGTTGAGCTATATATTAACATATTTATCCTCAAGAAGTATATGCTAAAGAATGTAAAGTTCCACATTAAATCAAACACAATATATATTGAATCATTGAGGTCTTTTGTATAAAACTTCACATATGTTGAACTGTTAGGTTGGAAACAATATCAATGTTGACAGTCACTATAACACGGACAAGTGCAACAAAGAAGATAACTCCCTTCACCTTAACTTACTACCAAGATAGTTGTCAAAATCAAACAGTGATTCTGGTACCTGAATGAGACACCAGAACGAATCCTCTGAGGGTTGCTGAAATCTAAAACTTCGCAATACATATCGGATCTTAAAATTAATAAATTAGACTGAAAAAGTTATACGATGAATGTTCTGGATCAAACGTTCATTCAAATTTAAGTCTTTTTTACCTTCGCTTGAATGCATGCATGATGCATGCACTATAAACTATAAAGGTTGCTTTCTGGTAGGGGTTCTCCACGCCTGTGAGTCTGTGAAACTGTTCATTAGCACACCTGGACCGACAGCACAGAGAGAGAGAGAGAGACAGAAGCTTTTAAGGCCTACCACACTCAACTATACTAGCAATCTTTAATTAATAGGGTTTGCAATTGCATACATACATACATTTCAGAATATCGTTTCTTTGTCTTGTTTGGTCACACAATTTAATCACAAATTCAATGTGAAGCAACAAACAGACGAAAGTTGTATGCAGGGCATTTAAATTTTTTTCTTCGTTTTTCAATAAATTAAAAGGCCCCATTTGCGCTTCCATATGAGTACAGCTACAATACTGCATTTTGCAGGACATCAATGGGTGGACCTAACCCTAACCATCTGTCTATTATAGAATGGTAACCCCTTTGGATGTATAAATCTGACTGGCCACCAACCAAAAACTAGGATGTGAGCACCTCCCCATTAGGAAATAGAGAGATTGGACACGTAATTAAGTTTAATTTGGGATTGGGTCCATTATTACCTTTGTGTGCATGTCTCTCTCATAACGAAATGTTGAACAAAATTGAGCTTGCACCATAAAATTAAGGGAACTTTAGCAAAAAGCTCATGGTACTGTTCATTTTAACGAAAAATCACATTTTTACACTAAAAAGTCAATCCTTTTACTATTCACTTTACCTTTTATTTTGTCCTTATCGTTAAAACCCAAAGTTTTCAAGCCATTTTCATTAGTTTTCCTTTAATAGTATGAGGAGTAGAACATACAAAGTCCATTCTTTCATCAATGTGAGATTTATTCTCAATACGTCCCCTCATATGTGGCAATCCCTTCTTTCATCAAAGTGAAATTCATCCTCAACACGACCTATCATGTGTAGCGAATTTTTAAGCCTAACATGCGCAGACAAGACAATTAGGTGATATGGAACACGTGTGGCTGTTGGGCTTCAACGAAAATTGCTAACACCGAAACTCAAACCTTGGTGGGGTGACACACAAGGCTGGGACCTTACTAACCGAGTCAACCCTTGTTGGCTATTGAATTGAGTATGTTAGGGTTGAATGTTTTATTATTTATATTTCATACCCTTTTAGATAAATAAAAATAAAAATTTTAAAATCTTAATTAAATGCATTATTATTATTATTATTATTATTATTTTACAAACGATAGCATTAATGGGTTAAATTGTTATTATTTTACAAATGATACCGTTAGTGGGTTAAATTGTTAATTGTTAGGAGGAGGAGATCAGTGAAGATCGAATTTGCACCATGATGTATAGGCATTATTGCATTATTTAGTCTAGCTAATTATACATTTGAATTTTTTAGCTTTCATCATTGCCACCATTAAGACTTGAATCCATAAGAAACAATTTGTCAGTCATAACCCTATTGTTCATGTGCAATAAAATTTCTCTTGAAAAAACAAAATATAAAGCCCAAAAACACTCAACACATAGACAGTTAGCATGCATAGTTAATCGAAACCTTATAAATAGGTAAGCAAATCCTATCTACATCACCTCCGAAATTGGTATCAAAACTTATAAGTCCACATTACCTACACATTTGGTATCAAACCAAAATACATTACCTACATATTCAGTATCAAACACATCCACATCACCAATATATAAGACTCCAATCTAATAACTTTTAAACCCAAAAATTAATTTGTTCACATAAATAACATTAAATTATAAAAATGATGTTGACAAAAAAAAAAGGGCAAAACTGTAGAGGGTAAAATAAGCATGAAACAACATGACAGATATGAGAACCATAACTATTAATTGACCTCATAAACTCACTTTGGTAAATTTTTAACATTAAATGATAGTCAAAAGATGAATGGGTTTTCCTTAAAATATTCTAATGCAATTGGGTTGAAATCTACTTTTAAATCAAAGGAAAACAAGGAACGTGATTAAGCAGAGGTGTATAAGAAGAGAAAATGTGTATTATCATTTTCCCTGGCAAAAATAGAGAAAATGTTTTTTTGTCAGGTTGTTAAGTTGTCATACTGTGAATCTAAGCCATTAATCTTGTTGATTATTGAAAATATTTGGTTTAGTTTGATTGAGCCCGAAACTAATGAAAAATTTGGGAAGAAACATGAAACCAATCCTTATACTGGGAGTGAGACATGACCACGACTTAAGATTCAAGTAATAAGACTAAAGGAATGGGAGGAATGATTAGTAAAGCGCATGCTAACACGATCGAGCCATCCAAAAAATGCAAGACTTAGATTACCAGATGCTAGACACAATCTTCCTCTTTCTAACCTCTCCCTCTTTCTTGTTTACCTAGCTTTTTCTTAGCAGCTCTTTCTCAGCCCATAGGATAGGAGTGCAAAATAACTTGATTGCTAGAGACATTATGGTGTGAATGGGTTTGTTTTAAATTTGAATGATATGGTGGCCTGGAACAGGGGATTCGAAAATCACAGGAGAACATTCAATCCTGATCCAGCAGTACTGTATTTGGACCACAGCCATTGTTGTGGTGCAGCAGTGCCATTTTTATTTGGTTACAACTAGACGATAAGGAATCGTACCACCACGGTGAATCAGATGAGACAATTCTCTGAACATTTAAAGCCCGATGATATCCTAAGATCGATCCCTGTAATTGATGAGGAAGCTGAAATGAGTGTTTTTCATTTTTGGGTTCAATAGTTGGATTAATTTGATTGTTCCGTAACAAAAATGTTTTTGAGAAATGATTTCCATATACTCTTGTTTATTTAGAGCAAGTCCACCGGACACTTCATTGCCCAACACCCTGTCCAAAAATCAGCTCAGCACCCTGTCAATCTGCTCTAGCCCGCAAAACAGCTTGGCACCCAGCCCAAGCCAGGCAGTAGACCAACCCATTCCGGACAGACCCAGAGGCCAACCTATTTGGTTGGTGTGTGCAGCACACTCGCGACTAGGCGTGAGTAGGAGATAAGGGTGCAGGCGGCAGGGCCCGCTTGTCAGCCCACTTGTGTTCACCCGGTTTAGAGCTACGTGGCCCTCCTCAGTGCCGTTGGATTTCCAACGGTAAACAAAATTTAAATTTGACTTTTAAAATGGACCGTCTGATCACAGATCAACGGTCCACGTTTTTTCATAAAAAATAAAAATAAAAATAATTAAAAAAGGCCCAACGGTCAGAAATATGACTATTGGCCACGTGGCAACTCCTTGGCTCTTGGATTTGAATATTTTTCAAATCCAACGGTCCAGATTCATTAACTATATTAAAATTTATTAAAAATTATGAAAAAATACAGAAATTTAAAAAAAAAAAATTCTATAAATACCTAACCCTTATCTTCCACCTTACACCACATTTCAATATTTTCTACACTTTCTATACTATCTACATTTCAATATTTTCTACACTTTAAGAGAAAAAAATGTCTTCATGGAAGCTCATTGAAGATGTTATGTTGTATGAATGTTGGGTTCACACTACTCATGACCCGATTACGGGTAATGAGATGGATAAGCAAGAAATGTGGAGTAAAATTACGAAAGTGTTTTGCGATGTACATGGAAAAGACGCCAGAACTAGTCAAGGTCTTCAAGGTCGTTGGAAAAAACTCAACACATGCTTTACTTGTTGGAAAAATGCCATCTCTCATGCTTCCAGTAACTTGCGTAGTGGGACAAGTTTAGCGGATCAGGTGATAATATTTTTATTTATTTATATGCATTCCACCCACATCAATAATTTATTTAATTTCGTATGTAATTTTTATGTTATTTCTTATGTAATTTTTATATGCATTCCACCTGCATCAAATTTTTAATTTTTTATTCCAAATTAAAACTATTTTATTTGAGACACATTGGTTAAAAATCCTATCCGAAATTAAAACTATTTTATTTTTTTATTCTTTTAGAAAAAATTTAAAAATATTTTAAATGGGTTGGGTGCCAGCGCATTTTTTCACTGGGTGCCAGCGCATTTTTTTAGGGATGGAGATGCATTGGCCTATTACTGTTCATTGGAGTCAATTACTGTTCACTGGAGTGGATAAATAGGTTGGGTGCTGGCACAAAGTCCTTAGAGGTGGACTTGCTCTTATGTCTCTGACCCTCTTTTGATTTAGATAATGCAAAACTACAAATAAACATGAGTGCATGGAAGAAAAAAAAAAGAGTGCGGAAATCCTGCTCTGGTTTTACTCTTTAGCAGTATTGACTAGTTAATTTGTTTGCAAGTCATTCGTAGAAGAACAATACTTGGCTGCTGAAAATTCAGCAGCCATTCCTGCTTTCACCAAATCAGATTTGGACACATGTCCAATTTGTGCTTACAATTTTAATTATTTAGACACGTGTCCAAATTTAATTAGATAAAAACATAAATGGCTGCTGAATTTTCAGCAGCTAAGTATTGTTCTTCGTAGAATATATAGATGATGAACTTAAACCCAATATGTAATAGTAAGTTGATACCAAGGGAAAGTTAAAAGTTTGATGGTTCATGCAGTTTCATTTTATCGCTACCTGCAAAATGCAACAGGTACTGGAGCCCCAAGTAGTACTACAAATTGCAAGTGTCTTGGTTGGAAATTTATTGCATTACATGGAAAAGTCAATTCTAAATGCATGCAAACCTGCGGACCAGAGAAAATTTTCATTCTGACTAGAACACGAGTGATACACTACTTGTTTTTATGTAAGTGGTAGAAAATTTTAATATTTAAGTTATTAACCTTTTAATACACATATATCACTATTTGTATAGTGACACGTGATGTAGCACTCCGTGTTCCGATCGTCACACTGAAAAATCTGTATGTGGACGGCATGTGGTGACTTATATCTTCTTCTTTTTTTTTTAACAAAAAGTTAGGGGGAGATTGGCTTATTTTCACTACCAATGGCAAGGTATACCTACAACCTCAAGTTAGAAGAACTTATGTCTGGCATCTAACTGCCAACTGCCACATGTATAGATTTACATAAGAATTTACAGATAATGCACCAACGAAAGCATCTAACTACATGGATCAAAATTGGATTGAAGATTAACCACAAACACGCCTTTATCAACTGAACCAACTTAACTAAGAACTTATATCTTCAATGATAAAAAGAGCACTTACTTTCGCATCTATAGCAAAAATTCACCTCTCGCATTACCTTTTTCTTATAATTCTCTTTTTTTTATTTTTTATTTTTGAAACAAAACACGAAAGCAAAAGAAAACCTGAACATATGAGTACAAGCTGAGATTTTTGTTTTGTGGTCAAGTTTGGTGCCAAATGAGTTGCAGAGTAGCATGTGTTTGGGAAATGATCAATTAACATTGCTTGCTCAACCTCATGAAACACGTATTTGTTTAGAATTATCGCTTTGTGGAACTAGAATAGTGGGCTATCAGAAACCGGGGGAGTCGATTAACATAGACTGATGTTTGAGACCTGGCCTCTCATGGGCTAAAGCAGCAAAACAGGAAAATCAGGTGTATAAACAAAATGGGCCATTTCAGGAATATGGCTTCTCAAGACCTAAATGAAACTTGGATTCTCAAGACCTAATTGAAATTTGGATTCTTGAACTAAAAATTCATGCCTATGTCGTCGAATGTGTTACAAATATGAAATAATGGTCTTTTTGAGTAACATCATTACAACTTACATCCAAACTAAAGGACATTAAAAGGCAAATAAGGGGGAAGAAGTTCTAAGACCATCTCTAACTCTTGGCCTAAAACCTAAAGTTTTTAGCCCAAAAAATTTAGTTTTTAACCCAGAAACAGTTTTTCTGCTCCAATCCTTCTGGCTTAAAATTTTAGCCCCAGATTATTAAAAAATGAATTCATGCTAATTTTTTTTATAAATTAACTTTGTAAAAAAAAATATTATGTAGACTATATCCTAAATTAATTTTATGAATTTTTAACCTAAAAATATTTAAATTCTGATAAACATTGAAAAATTATTAAACCGACATATGAAACTCATGAAACACTATAGAAGAATATGAAACACATGATAGAGATGTATAAACACAAGACACATGAGCAAACACATGGTTTGGGAAGATGGTAGAAAGAAAAATTGGAAGAATTGTAGGAGAAAAGTGAGTTTTGTGTGGATGTTTCAACAAATATATTGGTATTTATAGAGTTTTTGGATGAATTTTGAGTTAAATAATTTTTTATAATTATTTTAATCGTTGGATTCAATAAATTTATAAATATAAAACAAAAATACTAACTAAATTAAATGTGGACCGTTGGATAACCAACAACCCATTTGAATATGAGTCGTTGATCAACCAAAAGAGCCGTTGGGCTCAATGTTATTGGCAGACAAGTGGAAGATACACCCATGTGGGTGGGGGCTCCACCACTAATCTTGGCCTAAATCTGGCTTATTTTTTTTAAGTTTTAGGTTTTAGATCCAAAGTAGAACTTGGGTTGGAATGGATTGGGATTATAGGTTTTAGGCCGTGGGTTGGAGTTGGCCTAAGGGTGTTATTTCAAAAAACTATTGCTCTACATTGTGATAAGTTCAAGGAACTCTCACGAATTCTTTAGTTCATGAGCCAAATTTTACGAATCAATTGATATCGTTCACAAATTTTACGAATAGAACCCTCGATAGTTCTTTGTTTCGAACTATACCAGTTTTCAAGAGTGAAGCTATCAACTGTTCAACCATATCTCCGAAAAATAATTCTTCCCTCTAAGACCAACTCCAATGGTGGGCTAAAAGTCAAATTACCCCCCAAACCCACTCCAACCCAAAGGGAAATTTTGGGCTAAATGCTAAATGCTAAACCAAAGTCAGATTCCCCCCAAAATTTAGCCCAGAAATCGGAAGTTAAAATTTTCAATATTTATCGGAATTTAAATTATTTTTAGATTAAAATGTTCATAAAATTAATTTACGATAATCTACATTTAAAAAAAATTAATTTAACATAAAAAAAGCCTAAATTCATTATTTAATAATCACAGGCTAAAATTTTAGGCTAGAACGGTTAGAGCAGAAAAACTATTTCTAGGCTAAAAGTTAAAATTTTCGGGCTAAAATATTTGACTTTTAGCCCAACCATTGAAGATTGTCTAAAAATGAAGTGTAGAATAAGCGGTTTGATCATACAATGTACCAATTGGTTTAATATCACCGACCTTGAAATTTATAAATAATCTAGAGCCCTTGATAATATTAAACTTGGTACATTATACATGATCACATGAGGCAACAAGTCCAACTAACTCTTATCTTTCAACAATTTCCAAATGAAACAATCAACCCACATCACATCACCAATACAAAAGCAGTTTCTTACATCACATAAAGCAGTTCACTTCCAGGAATTTCTCAAAAGTCCTCCAGTATTTCACTCTTTTGACTTCACACATAAATATGTCATGTTAGCCTTCAGAAAATGAGAAAATATTCCAAGCCTTCTTCTGTTCTTCCACATACTATGGAACACACCGCTAATTTTACATACAAACATTACTCCCACTGGTTACGGTATTTCTGTAGTCTTTACGTCTACTGTGAGGTCAATGAGCTATCTTACTGGGCGGAACTACCTTGTCCTTCCACGTATGGTCTAACGAAAGTTCTCCTCCACCACACTTCGAACGCCCTCTGAAGATTCGGGCAGCTGTCACCAGCCTTGAGAAAGCTTCCCAACCAAGAAAGCATAATACTTTGCTGGTCCTCTAGAGGCAGAGTGAGGATTGTCCTACCAATTCCTTCTTCCACAACCTTCCTGTCAAATGACCGGCACCCATGTTGCAGCCAGTTGTAGTCATCGATCAATGGCTGCAGCCAGGTTTGTAACAACAGCTGACGGGTATCCTTAGATGGCAGCAGCTCCCCTCTACCAATGCCAACAAACAGCCTTGCTGTGATACAGCTAACATGGTAACGAGACACGATAGGCAGCTTCGTATGTAAGGCTGCCAATTCTTGCTGGCTAGCCCACAGTACTGCAAATTCGTCTGCGGCTTGCTTGTCAGCCAAAATCTCAAGCAACCATGAGAGGTTATCAGCTGCCAAAGCTAATTGCTTCACCACAGGTTCTTTGTTGTCGACAGGCTTATCAGAAGACTCTGGCTCTGCAGCGTGCTTGAATAGGGACAACAGCAACTTCAAACAGCTTCTGCACGAGTTATACAGTGTTTCATTGCAGACGTTAGCAGAACCTTGAGAGCTTGAGGCACTGTTGTTCTCCTTGAGGAGCTTGAGCACTACGGATTTCATTTCACGCCTGCCTCTCTCCTCATTGCTTGCAAGAACAAGTCCAATTATGTGGGAAAGTGTGTCCTTTTGGGGTTTAGAAACGTCGGACGAGACTCGTTTCAGTACAGGAGTGACCCCAATACCCTCACTTTGGAGTCGCAAGACCGACGAGACAACTTTTTCTTCTTCCTCATCCCCAACCCACGGGACTGCTTCCAAGTACTCTAAACATGACTGCATGCACGAGTTGAAGCCAAGTAGTTCTGCAATCTGAAAGAAGGTGCCATTAAAGGTTAGGTTTCAGCGTATTTCAGATTAAATTATGACATATAGATGGTATATAGGGAGGCAAGATGAAAAATGAAAATACAGGTAAGCTGACGAGAGATATACAAAACCTACTGAATGACGGTATATGATAATCTAAACGACTCTACTTCTTTGCATTACAAGAGTTCATTTACCGACTTTTCAAACCATCTTAACAACAATCAAATCTGATGTAAAAAATAAACCCTATTAGTATCAGCGGCCATTGGCTAAATGAACTTAATGAACGCTCCAAAACATGAAGCAATTTAATCCCTATCAATGAACTTAACCAAGCCAAACTTTTTAGCTAATCACATATGATTAAGAAGGGCCATTCAGATAAAACAATCAATCTGCATCTCAAAATGGATATAGGGTGCTGAAATGGAACATGCCAAAATCCTAAGCTAAGAAAATATCACACGATAGTCACCAACAACATTTTAAATTCGATATAACCAAACAGTTTGCAAAGGTCACTTACAAAATCTACCTAATCACGACTGTGCAGGGATAAAGCACCTTTTTCTCTCTAAACATGTTTAAAAAACAATTTTCATGCATGGAAAATTATGTGAGGATAGATATTACTAAAGTTAACTACAAAAGCAGCCTGATGAGCGTATATCCCCCGACTTTCTCAGAGAAGGTCATGTTTTTTAACATTGAACAAATAAATACAGCTTCGTATAAGGTGCATATGTACACATTTCTCGTGCAATAAACATGCTTTGTAACCCTAATAAGTGAATCTCTGTTCACTTTCCTCTTATTCTTTTTCATTCTATTTGTTAATCAGAAGGATAGTCATTTAAAGAGAATAACAAAATGACCTGCCAAAATCCAATTGAACAAAGAACAAAACAACAGATAAAGGAGCATCATGATATAAAGAATCAACATGTGGAGGCATTAGTAAAGGGAAATGATAACCCTGCACACCCTTCTTCTCCTCCTACACAGCCCTTTTTATTTCTGGATATCGAATTGAATAAATCAAACAGAAACCGCGGATAGGAATAAACACGGGTGTGTAGGGGTAGAAAAAGGGTGTGTGGTTATTATTTCTCTTGATAAAAGGGAGAAAGATTTCTACAATATGATTAAATGATAAGCTACAGTACAGTGCAATAAAGCTTATATCAACTCCATGTCCATCATATACACTCTGTATTAATTAATATTCTAAGTGAGACGAAAATTTGTAACAAGTATATATCCGAAACAGGAGGGATTTGGTGATTCCACCGGACGGCTGGAGCTCCTGAAAGTAATGTCCGAACTACTCTAATACACATAAGAGTATGAAAAGTATAACCAACGCAAAATATATCATAATAATGAACAGCAGTAGTAGAAAGACTGAGGTAATTGGTTATGTATCTTGGCATTAACGCATAACCAACAATAAAAACAGCAATTTTGCAATCCACAGAAATGAGATAAATCATGCATTACACAGTTCAGCGTATTACCTTTAGAATGCGGAGTACACGCGAGACACTTTGTTTCATCAGCCGTTGCCTCATGTCTTTGCAATACATCAATCCAACGGTTTCAACATATATTTCAACATCATCACAGTCTTCGATGTTAAGACAAGCTGAACCAGACTGTTGTTCAGAAAGTTTATCAGCAAAAAAGTTGCTATGCTCAACCAGAACATTCTTGTGAACGCTCAACTTCACGCAAAATCCCTGCTTTCCAAGTAAAACCACCTTCATATCACTAGTTCCAGGTTCACCAAACTCAATTGCTACCTTCCTAGGCAAATTTTCAACTTTGGGCCTGGGCACTCTCTCCGGAACCATAGATGCACTAACCACCGGCGCATCCGGCGCCTCAGGACCAACACCCCGTAGACCATCAGAAATACTCGCTGATCTCGACGGGATAAAGGCTAGCTCTTTTTCACTCAGTGGGGTTTGTTTTCTGTGAGCTGCTTCCTTGGGTGGTGGTGGTGGTGGTGATGAGGGCTTGGGTTTGTGCATGGAATTGTGAGCTTTTAGGGTCTTTTGAAACACAACAGGAGAAGGGCAGCACCAAAAACCTTCCGGCGTCACGGCAATTGGGACATTTCTAATCTTGACTTGGCCTTGTTCTACCCTCTTAAGTCTAATTTCAGCCATAATTCACAAGAACTTACAGCAATTACAGTTAGCACATTGCTGTAAATCCCCAATACAAAGTTTTGGAACCAAAACTCTCTTCCTCTTCAAAAGGGTCTAATTACAATGTAAACTCACAAGCATGAAAGGTACAAAGGTGAGAGTTTGAGGTTGATTCTAAGAACCCTAAACTGAGAAATCACTTACTCCACAGCAAGAATTGCATTTCAGTGAAAACTGAACCGACCCAGCCAGCGATTTCTCTGAAAGAAAAAAAAAAGAGATGCAATCTTTTTAAGAATTAGACAGCAGAAAAGTAAGAACAAAGTTTGAAGGCACTAAACGAATTCAGAAGCACAGAAACCACAGATCAAAATCCAACACAAAAACCCACAAACAATTAACAAAATAGAATAAAGATGGATTTTTTCCCCCCAATTTGAAAAGAATTTGAAACCCAAAAGAGAGAACTCACCAAGAACTGGTTAATCTGAGAGCCCTCTGAAGATTTATTTTTAAAGTGATTGAATGGGAGCTCTCGGTGTCAAGCATCAAGGGAACCAGTGAACAGATAGTTGCAGGGAGGAATGATAAGTAATAGAGAGCCTTTAATTACTAAAGCTAAGAAAGCCCACAACCGAAAAGGAATAAAAAATATAATAGAAAGAAAAACAAAAAGAAAAAGAAGAAAAGTAGAAACCTGCAGAGATTGATGATGGTTCATGGGTTGTATTTTTCTACTTCAACAGGCTATACTTTTGATGATGATTATCTCTCTGCAAATGCAGATGCAGATGTTCTCTCTCTCTCTCTCTCTCTCTCTCTCTCTCTATCTAGAAAATACTTTCTCAGTAACCAAACAGGCATGCCTTACACTTGTCTCTCATCATTTTTCTATTACTCTTTTCTGTGTTCTTTATTTTTTTGGCTGCAACCTTTTCTCTGTTCAATATTGTTCCTTGTGCTGGTCTTGTTGGAAGTGGAACGTCGCTACACTAGGCTTTTTGAATTTATGAAATGCCTATAACAATTTCTCTTATGTTAAATAAAATAATTTATTAATGTGAATTATTTCTTGTCAGGAGCATCGCTTTCTTGTTGAGTTGATGTGTACATTGATCCAAAGACTGAAGTGGATCTTTGAAATTTGTATCTGCCTAATTGGTCTTTGACTAAAGGTGAAAAGGAAACCAAGTCTTTCTTATTAAACAATTCGGGCATTTGAAATTTGATCCAACAATTAAAGTTATTATAACTTTTAAAGTGAATCTCTATTTGTAACCGTTAAATCAAATTTCAAGGATCTGGATTACTTAATGGGAGGAACTTGATGGAAGGTATCCGAATAAAATCACTTTCCTGAAAATAGCACATGTTTACCAAATGTTACATAAAAAATGGAAGTTCACTTTCCTGAAAATAGCACATATTTACGATTTATTTTTTGAAAATTTTCCAAACAAGCAATTTTAATGTAAATTTTCAGCTTCTTATCTTTCTATGTTTAACTTTCAGTATTCTTTTATTCGTACAAATGGCTTAATATTTACTCAAATTTGAATCATCTTCATTACTATAGTTTAGATGATTTTTTTTAGTATAAAAATCGTTTGTAATATAAAAAGAGTTTAATGATTTTAAAGAAAATATAGAACGAAATATGTATTATATAAAAAAGAAATAAAATCACATAAAAAGAGATTGCCATAACGAGGTTTTAAGTTGATGTAAATTGAACCGTCCCACATGGCACTAGTCAATAATTGACTTACGAAACCTCGGAAAGCCAAGTTTAACAAATATATAATTAATTCCGTAAGGAGAATTCCAATACAAACTCAAGGTTTATTTATACATTTGCAATAATAATACTATAGCTTGAAGTATAAAATAGGTTGCCTATAAAATCAGATTCTGAAACCAATTCCATATTCCAAGTTGCCAACATATAATCCGTAATAAAGATTTCGAGAAATGTTAATGAGACTCTCTTAAAAGTGTGACTCTTCATGAATTTTCTGTCACTTCAAGTTTTTTGCACAATGTTTTATAATGTTGACATAAGAATTGACGTTAAACTGTTATGTAGCAGAGAATACATGGAGGAGTCCCGCTTTGAGAGGTACTCCACCCCTAGAATACACTATGGGCTATAGGCAACCCAATGCCCCAACCGCATAGTAATTGTCTTTAGTTCCAGTAAATGTTCAAGTGTATCTCCACTCCTAAACTATATACCCCATGCCATGAGTATTAAAATATTTTTATATAAAATAATAAAAGATGATTTTATTTGTAATTTCGGATATGATTTTTAACCAATATCGTCACGCCATGTGTTATTATACTAAAATACAATTTTTGTGAACTGCCCAATAACGCCACTAAATTATTTTTCTGTATTTTTAATCATTTTTATCAACCTAATTAAAGTGGACCATTTTGTACTCCAACTGCCCATATTGTGCCATGTGGCCCAATAGTAAAATTATATTGTTTCAGGTTTTTCTTTTTCTTTTTAATTTTATTCTTTTTTGCTGGAAAAATCTGGATCGTAGGTAGAAACATTGTGCATATCGAAAAAAGAAAAAAAATTAATAATGTGGCTGACGCACGTGCCTGAAGTTGAGCGTGAACCACACATGCCTGAAGTGAAAAAAATTAATAATGTGGCTGACGTCAACCTGACGTCATTCCCTTCAGTCAGTGGGTCAGGCAATTTGGGCCTGTGTTGTGTGTCGGGCTCCCCTGGAACCCAATTAATCGGGTAGGGCTGGAGCACTTTTTGAGAGATTGGGGGGTTGGATTACCCAATAGCCTAGGGGATTGTCTTCTAGTGGACTTGCTTTGAAAGAATCTCCTTAGCATTTCACTTTCGAACCCCATTGTCTCTCACTAAAAGTTTTTGTTTTCTTTGTTACAAACAATATTATGAAATGGAGAATCTAACTCAGGGCATTAGTGCAAAAGAAACGACTTTATAAAATAGGTTCACTCTCATTGTGCGTCTTGATTAACTAAAATGTATGTTATGTTTATCTCTATATAACATTTCATTATTGAATCAAGACACCATGCTAGAGAATGAACATGTTGTATGTAAGTTTTTCTCCAGTACATGAAATGAAACTCTTTAACAATTGAGCTACAAACTCGTTGCAATCTCGCATAGATGAATTGATTTGCAAATTTAAAATAAAACCCAATTTTATTCTTTATTAAAACTAATGGTGGCCCATTTTTAGTACATGTTTAGGGAAATGAAGGATTATAATTCAAATGTGCCCCATGGGAATTTCCTTTTCTTCTTTATGTTCCATAACAATGTACCTAGTTTACTTTTGTTCTTTGCTTTTATGTTGTTGCTATTTACTTTATAAAAAGAGTGGAATATAGATCATCATAAGAATCACAATCAAGTGGCACATATTCACACAAGAAATATTTGACAAGGACCCCCCCAAAATATGTAAACAAAAATTGAAAATCTTTTGACTTAATTTTACCCTTTTTATTTCTTTTAGGTTTTCTTAATTATGAAAAAGAAAAAGCTATGGAGTGTGTGTGTTGTCAACTGTGTATTGTAGTATATATGTTGTGTGTGTCTCTCTCTGTGTGTGTATATATATATATGTTGTATATATAGATATCATGCATGCAATACTAGAGTGTAAAAATAAAAAAAAATAAAAAAAGCACAACGGTGCAACCCAAAGCTCTCTGCTTGGCGAGGATCAGGGGAGTTTCCAAATGATGCAAAAATTGAAGAAAGTGAGAGCACGTTTTCATGATCAATGGTGGTACCAAAAGAAATTCCATGGAAAATGGCCTTGCTGTAAGTTGAGCCCACCATGGAATATGGCTAATCATGTGGTGGGTTTGAATTTGATCAGTGTCGAGCTGTAAATTAACCAGTTAACAAGTAAAGCTAATTGTGTGAGATGAGAGTCTTATACCTAATACCTAATACCCAATACCTAATGAGGGAAAAGGTCCAGCTGTATGCATGCTGCTGACGATGGAAAGGTTAACAAACAGAGCATAATGTATCTTAAGTTCCTTTGTGTTGGTGATTAAAAAAAAAAATTGCATTTTTCTATAATACATAGTGAATGAGATGCACCGGTGTTTGAATGACTAGATGAAAACTGTCAAAATTCAACCATGTAAATTTAATCGTCCAATGCACCGGGCATGTGTATGCAGAGGGCCTCAGCATGACTTCAAACCACCCGTGGTGGTTGGTTTGGTGGATTTGTGAGATTTAAACAGGAATAGCAGTTTTGGTGGGATTTAGCTTTGGACTCCCCTTTGTCTTCTTTGTGGTCCTAGAAGGTTGAAATGAAGATGTGGTACCTACCATACACAGAAATAACGCATTAAAGCATGAAGCTACATGGAATCTTTGTTGGTGACTTTGTCTGTTTTTTCGTCTGTTCCGGAAAAGAACAAGCAGCCAATGCCATGTTTTTGCCTCTTTATGATTTTCTACTTCATTGGCATCGATGTTCAAGGGTCTGTTTGGGATTGCTTCTAACCGTCGAGAAAAACACATGTACTGATGCACATATGCTCTTCAGGAAGCACTAGGATTTGTAACAAAAAATTCAACTTGTATATGTAATAGCACTTATAGTAAAGGCGCTAAGAAGATAAAAAAGCAATCGTAAACGAGTCAAAAACTTTCAATCATAACTGCAGCGCTAGCTAACAGAAGCGAAATGTAAATGTAGTTTTTACATCTCGAAATGTAAATGTAGTTTTTACATCTCAAATTTGCGTCTCTCGCTCTTACACCATATCATATTCTTATATGTTATCGCACGAGAACAAAACAGTATGCAAACTGCAGTAAAAGAACTAAGAACTCTGGGAGAAAGTACAATCGAAGAAGCTGGGATCGTTGAGAAAAAATCATTTCAACAAATAGGAAATATGTAAGAATTGACCGTTTAAGCATTCCATCACCACAAAACCTAAGAACTTCTACCAGAAAAATGAAAAAAAATCCATCCACAGTTAGCTAATCCAAATCCAAAGCTGCCACAGGATCAGCGAAAGTGAAAAAGAAAACTGAAACAAAGGGAAACGATGAAGTTCGTCATCCTCGATTCTTCAACGAATTACTAAAGAACAAACATTGGTAAAATCTACCTGCGGAAAAGATCATACAATGTATTGCAATTAGCAGCAGATCCAGAGCTGAATAAACCCTTGTGTCACTGTTACGACTCAGTCAATTTTACTTTCAGCTGGATCCAAGATCCGTTTTATTATCAACGGTTGGATCATAAACGGCAATGACTGAGAACTCACCACTGGGGGGGATGCGGAGATTATTCTCTTTTCACAAACTGCCTTTTCATTATTGAAGCGCGGGCAAGTGTATGCTGAGATTGCAGGAGATTATTCTCATTCAAGGCTTAATAGAGTCGCCCCCGGCACACGGAAGCTCCACAATGGCACGGATGTCCTTGTCCAGGAAGATGTTTATATCGATAGTTATATGTTATTTCTTCCCCCAACGCTATCTGCTCACATACAGTAGAATTATCAAGAAATACATTATTCACTTTAAGCACAGTAATGCATATCAGTTGCAGAGAGCAGTCATCAATTGTACATCAAATGCCATCTTCAATTGACCGTTTAGTAGACCAATAGCAAGGATAACTTAGCAACTGACCATGTAACCATCACAACACTCTCAATCTTAACTTCCGAGATAATTACTAATGCGTCATGCACAAATAAAATCATTCTACGAGAAGAAATGAGAGTGCTTACATCTTGATTCGCATAGAGACCAATATGTGCACGCAAACTATCCATGCTTTCCACAAGAACTTGGTGATTCACAAGATTAGGCGAGCAGCTACAAAAGAATAGCATACGTCAACTATATCACAAGGCACTCGCATTGCCCAAGAAACAAATAAAAACATATGGATAAAGATAATTCAGCAATGTCTTTCATTACCTATGATTGATGAATTTTGAAACATTTCCATAATTAGTTGAGTCAATTACATGATGGGCCTGTCCTTCGACCAATCTACTCATATCATTAACATGAGCATCAATTTCATGTAAGTAGCCGTAACCATCTTTTCCATACCTGATCATTCGTAATGGACCATTCAAAATATGACACAAAAACTAAAAAGTAGAGTGGAACAATAGGTGTATCTATCAGAACTAAACCGAAACCTGTCGTGCCTCTCATTTGCTTCATGCTCATCTAAAACCTCGCCAATGTACTCGCAAACAAATGTGCCGCGGAGAATTGCTTCACCTGCCCTGACTCCCCATCCCTGCAATTGGGTACCGAAGTCAATACAACTCTTGAAAATCTTCAAAAACTGACATTTAACTTTTCAGCTACCTATCCTTTTAGCTTAGGGAGGAAAAAATAAGGAAAGAAAAATAAACTACCTTTTTATCTGTTTTGAAGACTTCCAGTTTCACTCTTACTCCATTCTGCAAAACCCTATTAGGACAAGATCTATTGCAGCTGCACATCTGATTGCATTCATAAACGAGGTACCCTTCCTGCACGATATCAAAAGAGTAACAAGTCAACCTTATGTTCCCACCAATTAAAAATAGGAGAATGAAAATTAAGTGAAAGTCGAGCATGATATGAATCCCTTCTTGCTTTTTTAAATAAAGACTCTGTGGGGGCAGTGGAATGGCACTACCCTCCAAGAACCTGTGCTCATTCAAATATACATGCATATAGATTGAGAGAGAATACGATGATCTATGCTGGAACTATCTCAGTCTCTTTTTCTCTCTAGCAAACGGTTAAGACAGAAAAAACAATCTTTGATATAGAAAAGATCCTGTGTTTATAAAAATCACCAAATCCAAGTAATGCATTTTTATGTGCTTGTCAGCGACACGATCAACAACACGGCACATTTATGCTTTCCACGGTATAAATGGCTATCAAGCAAAATGAAAAAGAAGTTAAAGACTTCCAACAATGGAGAGCATACCACCATCATATGTGATCAGGGGTCAACACTTAAAAAGGTACTGAAATTAGAGGAGATGAGACTGGTGGTTAGTGGTAGATTTTGATTAGCATTACCTCCAAGATAATTCGACCTCTCTCATCATATGGGAATCTGCCACGCATGGATTTCCCATAGATGTCTTTTGCATCATCATAGTCATTATCAAAAAGGTAAACATGATCACATGTTTCAGGACAGCATGTAGAACGCGGGCATGCACACCCCAATTGCAAACTCTGCAATGAAATAGACCAAAAAACATGTTAAATGCCAACAAAAATTGGAAAAAGAAAATACTGTGACAAATCAATCTATTCATCATGAAGTCATAGTAAATGCATACTATTAGAGAACAAAAGTATATTGTAATTAGGATCCTAGTCAGCTCGAATATTTGGTTCCAGGTTTGTTTAGGGGTGTAATCTAGTATTCAAAATTAAGTTATTTGGTTATGTCTTTAGTTTCCTGTACTAATGAGGGTCATGATTAATAAATCTCATTCTCCCCATTTTCTTCACATCTAATGCAAGATCTAGTCTTCTTAAAGAAAATTGTTATTCCGGTCAGATGGCATCTAACTAAATGTCATCATTGCGGTTCCTTTTTCATATTACTGGCTCATTGCATCCAAAGTTTTGGTCAAAGTCTTCCTTTTATTTGCACCTTTACTACAATTATGGTGGTCCAGGTGAGAGTGATGCATATTTAAACATGTGGCATACATGCAATGCTGATAAAATCAGTGACTGAAAGATATTAGATCAAAGATTGAAAAGTAAAAAAAGTAAACCTCTGTATTGAGTCCCAGGGATTGATGAAGCAAGGGCTTCATAATATAGGTAAAGCCCTCCCAAGGCAAGGAATCACCAGCATTTTGGTCATTAGAACCACCTGCAAGGGCAGGATAAGAATCCAATTGGTCTTCATCTGCTACACAAACCACCGGGACCAATTCCTGCCCAAAGCTTATATCATCACACAAGACAAGAGCCTTCTGGAAGGATCTTTGGCTCAAGTGATGTGCATCAATAAGATAGTGGCTTTCATCCACCTCCCACTTATCGTCACGAGGATCTGATGAAGGTGGAGATCTATGCCCCACAGTACCAATTGGAAGAGGCATCACCGGAGACACAAAGCATTCCTTGAATTCTTTGCATCCTTTAGGGCAAATAAAGCCATCTTGATGCCAATCTACCCGAATATTATACTCACTGCAGAGCTTGGCTGCCCTTAGATACAAACTTTCTGGCAGGACTCCATATTGTCCCTCCAGCATGGCTTTGAGACTGATCTTGCAGCAAGCAGAGCGAGCAACAGATAAAATGTCTAGGTTACTCGGCCTACATTTTGTTTTCTGCATCTCAGAAAACAGAATTCTTGCTACTGCTGAACAATGTGAGTCCCCTAATCTAGACAGACTTGCTGCCTCAGTTGCATGACGCTGTACATTTATTCCTCCGGTACCAAGTGACTTTGATGCTTGAATACGTTTCTTCATAGTAGCATTTGCCCTATTCCTGATCCTATATGATGCTGCTGCCAAATTTTTTCTCAATCTAGGACGACTAAGTCTCCCAGATTTTAATCTATAAGCATAATAACGTATCCCCTTCTTTGAAGGCAGAGAACTGGCTAAACTTGGTCCCATGTGAATAGCTTGATGGTGACGACCAAGATCAGGAAGTAAATCAAACTTCAACCCACAAAACCTGCAAACAAACTTTCGTTGACCACTTACATTCTCAGTGTTATTCTTCACAGAAGCTGAATTGCATAACTCAAACTTCCTTGGAGAAACATCACCAGCAGACAGGACAGGCTGAGGAGCTTTTGAGAGCCTGAAATTATCACGATGAACTGCAAGCACATGCAACCATAACTCGTCTGTATTCCCAAAGTGGCTTCCACAAGGAATACACTGGAAAAGCATGCATTGTTCAACAAATTGCACACAATGTCTCTCCTGAACATGAGTTTCCAAGACTTTCTTATTAGTAAAACAATCCAGGCAGATAGCACATGCATAACCTCTAAACAGCCATTGTGCTTCCTTTTTATGATTGTCCATCCAGTGAGTTCCAAGTGCTTGGTCATCCGAAAACTCCTGTGAGCAAACTTTGCACCTCATAGCTTGTTCGTTGTCATCCCCAGTCCATTGCAACAGAGCTTGTTCTTCCATGGCAGAAGAAGCAACATGTGCATCTTCATCATCATTAAAGCCCCAAATCCCTCTAAGTCTCTCCTTTTCAGTGCAAACCAACTTTGTGAATACTTCTCCAACGCCAAGATTATTAGAAGCTTCAGATAGGGCCCACTGAAATTGTACATCCTTAGGAACAGGGTTTCTTAAAGATAATATACTTTTAAAGAGCTTGTAAAAGAGCTCACACGCTTGATGTAAATTAAACTTTTGCTCCTGTGAGTGACAATCTTTCAAAAGATCTACAAAAACTTCTTTTGATATTATCCTACTCTTACCATTTCTTGCACGTTTGAGCCAGCTTGGGAGGTGCTTTTCGCAATATAATGAATGCCTCTTTGGACTTTCCAAGCAAGGGTTGCTGTCATCCCAGAAACAAGACCCTATGCAGCGCTGCTCTCCTGTTGTATTACAAGCTTTGGCAGGAGACTCGGACTTCTCAAATAAGCTCCCTCTTTCACGGAAGGCATTACCAGCCCCAATTGAGACAGGATCTACCTGTAGAGGACTTTCAACATCTCCGACCAATACCATCTCTCTGCAGTTTGTAGTCTCTAAATTAGAAATGTTCTCCTCAAACTTTCTCTTAAGTTTATACTCTGGAAAATTTGAGATGGTCTTCATATCATTCTTTGGTCTGTGCTTCTTACAAAATGAATAGCCTTGTAAAGACCGATGCTTACATCTAGTTCCAAGGACAGTTGTGCCTTCACACAGTGGTTGATCACTCGAGTGAGACCCTTCAGCTTTTGTAGAGCTTCCCATGAAACGAGAGGACAAATGTACACAACAGTAAACATCACCATCATTTGCCCACCTCACGCATTGCCTTCCCTTGGCTTCAATATAAGCAATGCAATGTCGATTTTTGCTTCCAGGCTCAGAAGATCTTATGGCAGCAACTTCATTGGCTGGTGTCATTTCCACATCTTTGGTTTGGATGAACTTAGAATTACCAGCTTCAACTAATACTCCATCCCATTTATCAGCAACTCGCCCAGGTGTGTCTGTTGGTGCAGCTATATCTTTCATATCTTCTTTTTTATAGGGTTCTGATGCTAATGTAGCAGCATTTGAAGTGTCTCGATTATTAAAGAATTCAGAGTCAATTTCAATGGCTATAGATTCATCTGATCCCCTAGATTCCACCTGGGAAGCATTTGCCTCCGCACGACGTACTTCGAGCTTTGGCCTTTTCCTGCCAACTTGGAGATTTGGGGTTAAGGGACCATCACTAGTCTGCTGTTGAAAGTCTACACTATTCGATGTGGGATGAGAGGTTGAAAACCATTTCATAACTTCATGCTTCCATGTTTTCCACTCGGAACCCAATGTAGGCTGCAATGGTGCATTCTGGAGAGACTGGACTTCATTCCAGAGAATAGAGTCAACTAGTTCCTGAACCAGAAAGGGAAACATAAAGCCAAAAGCTTGATCAAATGACTTCAACTGTAAAAATTATCTCAAAACAAAATCCATGGAACAATAACATATTCCAAAACAAAGTTACAAACAGCTATGTAAGAGGCACCGGAAGTGAGTTTGAGTGGTCTTCACTCATGCCCTATCACAATGAAATAAATAGCTATAACAACATTTACAGTGAGCACACCCAAATTCCATGGAACGGTAACATATTCCAAAACAAAGTTACAAACAGCTATGCAACTTTTCTTACACAAACAGTCCACCACTCAATTAAAAGTGGAAAACAACTGCCGAGCATATATATACCATGCACTGCACATAAATTAATTTTAATTGAATGGTCAAAAACTAAAACAAGAGGAAAGAAGCAACTCACTTTAGCTCCATTACCGGGAGCCTTACTAGTTAAATGGAAACAAATTAACGGTAAAAATACTCCCAAGAAAAATCATGCAATATATATACCAACACAATATGGAAGGAAACAATATAAGGTTGAAACAACTTGTACTATTGTACTACCACAGTTCAACCAGTGAACATAGAACATAAATGAGCAGCAAAAGTTATAATGTATACCTCCTTAAGTACTTCAATGGTTGCAGCATTACTCGCATTCTGACACTGCTGCAACCAAAAGTTATATGAACGTTCTAGCCATTCAGAATTTAGGTAGGTCTGTGATATCATCTGTAAAGGAAAATAAAATGGCATTGCTTAATAACTAATCAGAAGAAAAACAAAATATGAAATAAATAAGTAATTTATTTCAGAGCAGAACAAAATTTCAAAAAAAAAAAAGAAAAAAACAAGATTTAAATTTTTGTTTAGTCTGAAAATATAGGTTAATCATATACCTATAACATGGTGAGAACACAAAAACTTTACAGTCTATGCAAAACACAAACACAAGTGCGCACATAGAATAACAGATAAATCCGTTCCAAGCTTGAAGTAGTGGCAAGTAAAACTGTAAAAGTGATGATGACAAGATCAGCAGAAATATGATAAATCAATTTCCAAAGGGCTCTTTCTACACCGACTTTAAAGCTAATTAATTTTCTTCCCAAAAGTTATGGGCTAAGGACAACTACAAGAAGAAATACAATTTGACACACAAAATAAGTCAGAAGAACCTGATACAATTGGTCTTTTTTTCATCATCAATAGTCAATAGTCGACGTTGAAGGAAAAAAAAAAAGCAGTTAAATTTCATTACAGACAATGCCTTAAGCTCATACTGGAAAGAAAAAAGAAAAAAAACAAAAGAAACAGTTTCTGCCTATTTAAAAAATTCAAGTATCACTAGATGTAGCAATTTACACTTCGCAGCTTCAGAAGCATCTTTCCAAGATCAGAATAGCCACTGCAACGAGAAGCCTCCATTGCAAATTCCTTCCAGACAGCCACATCACGAGCAGTCTCTATCAAAGCCTACACAAGTTGACATATCTAAGAGAATGACATCAAAGCAGAAGAGGATACTAAAGACACAATAAGTTGGTTGCTCCAATTATGGAAAACGAAAGTTTGGAGAGAGCATGAGAATCTCAATTAAAATCGCATACCTCAGTATGAAATTGGTCAACAACATTCAGCATTCCAACAGCTAACTTTTGCATAATAAACCGACGTGCTATGGTCAAATCTTTAACCACTTTTAAGCCAACTTTGTGCGTTTTATATGCAATAGGGTGTGGAAATTCATCAATGGAACGAACAAGTAGTGTGTCTGCCCAAGAATAATTCCTTGTGTGTGGAAAAAATATCACAAAATATTTTTTCCTATCATGAGTTGGTTTTGCTCTCAAAGTCGATAATGGGCAGTCAGCTCTTGCACACCGTATTCCTGTCTGCCACTTCCCTCTCCACTATACTTGGACAAATAGAGAGGTACCAATGTAAAATGAAATCAGCAATGTTAATTTATTCCACCAGTTTCAATCTTTATAGTTTTGGTTACAGTCAGCAAAGGAAAATGGGGAAGGGTATCAGGATCTATACATCCTCACAATTTCTATTCGCAAGTGTTATATCACATAAAAAAAAATTAAAAGTATCCCGACCCAAAAGCTGAAATTAGACCTCTATCCATTTCTAGAAAGCCATTACTGGACAATTGCAATAATAAAGATTTGAACTCAGGACCTCCCGCTTTGCCACATTGAAGTATCTAAACCAAAAGCTTGCATTGATAGAATGTGATCCTGGAAAATGTTATATCTGAACACTGAGGAGAAAAACAAAGAAAAATTGAGCAGCCAAACCTACGGGTAAAGATAATGAGACTAACCAACTTGATATGCATCAGGCCCGAGAAATTGCATAACAAAAAGCTTTAAGTTATGAAAACAAAGTAATGTTGAACGTGAAAGAAACAAAAGCTACCTTGACCCACAGTGCCACAGATTCATCACTTTCTAGCCATGCAGACTCTGACAGAGATGACTCTCCTTCCCTACTGTTGTTTGGCAATGCACTTTCCCTGCTGTCTACAATCATATGACTGTTATCAGAGGTTACGCAGGGTTCACTGTAATTCTGTGCATTTATGTCATCATCATCAAAATCTTGCGAGCCACTAGATGACTTTTGACCCTCCAATTGACGACAATCAATAACTGAAGCTCCATTTTGACATCCATCAGAAGTATGCAATTCATCAACTGCCCCTTGAACTTCACCTTGTCTTCCTAATTGAGGTCCTTCCACATTTGGCAATATGTCATCTGCCACTTGCACTTTCTTTTCATGTTCAAGGCAGTTGGATTCGCCGTCATATACAGAAGGGGTTGATGAACTCTGTTGAGGGCAATCAGATTGTCCAACACGAATGGTAGAACAAGGGAGCACTTCCATGATCCTACACTAAAAATACTGGTGCCATATGATGCGTATGCTATCACTGATTATTTGCCTACCCACCTTTCTGTTCAAACAAAGGTCCAGTTGACAAAAAGAGTCAGGGATATATTCGATGATGTACCAAATTGAGAAAACAAAATCCAAAATATACTTCTAATTAACTGATAAATAAAAGGCTGCAACAGCCACAATGAGCACATGTGTGCATAACATGTGTTTAGGCTTGTCTCTACCAAAGTTATGACCAGAGGAAAAACCTAAAGCCAATCTTGACAAATCCACAATGGCCTTATTTGGTCTGACCAACATAGCATAATGAATGGTGTTATATCAGCGCTTGAAAGACCATGTCAATCATGTCAATGGGATCAATCAAGAAATTAAGAAGAGACATGACGCAGTAAGACAGAAGAAAGAAAAGTTCGTATTCCCATTAGATGGCAAATGCCATGATATGTATTTCACCTCCTTTGAGGAGTTTCAATTTGCATTTCAATTTATTCATAACAAAGGACTGCTAGAACAGCAAAAAAAATCACAGCCTCGGTTTGAACCATATTATTAGGCAACTGACTAACTTAATCCATATCGGTTCAATGGTATAATTTTATAAACTACATAAACTTCCAGATATATCAATGCATGCAAAAGATTTCATGTATAGACGACTAAGGATGTTGAATCAATAAACTAAAGATAATTTTATTTTGATACTAAGGCAAATTACTGACAAACTCATATCTCTAAGAAAAAATGTTTAAAACAATGATCATAGCAAATAGATAAAAAAGATACCAAACTATGATAATACCCCGCAAGGGGCTTGTAGCCCTACACCCGAGGTCCTGTTTTTGAATCCCCCCTCCTCCGTTATTGTTTATAAAAAAATGAAAACTAAAATTATACCCCCTACCATTGCAGAATTCTAAAATAAATCCCGTGTTCAACTAGCAAGCAATTGAAAAATAACATTAATTCCATATGCATTCATTTTTTATATGGTAGTTGTTTAATTCAACTAGCAAGCAATTTCCAGAAACTAAATCCCGTGTTCTCAATTTCAAAAACAAAAACAAGAACAGTAAATTACTTGTTATGTATAGAAAAATAATATAATACTAATTAATTGTTATATCGAGCAAAATAACATATTTATCATTCTTCTTCTAAGAACAAAAAAAAATCACAGTATCACCTCACCCCACAAAGGAGGAGATCAGGATAACAATTTTGCAACATCATGTGTTAGTTCAAATAAACATATGATTCTACAAAAGCAACAGAATCGGCCGTCGAAAATCCTCCAGTTGTCTTCAAAATATGTGTTTGCAGCGGAAGCATATTCTAGAGGTACAGAGAACAACTTTCACATATCCAATTATTCAATAAAATGAAGTTGTAAAAATAAAAACTAAATCTTTGGCATTAAATACACATAAACCCTTCTACTTGTACAAATATACACATCAAAACACAGTAAAATGTACTAAAGAAATAGTAATCCATATAATATACCCAAAGGGCAATGCAACGGTGCTCCTCAAGTGAGAAACCATGTGACATACAACCAAACAGTCAATGATGCCCTACACATCTAAAATACCTTAATTTCTACAAAAAAAAAAAAATAATCACACCCACAATCCAACTGCAAAAAGCAGCCCAGAAAAAAGCTGCATCACACTATAATTGACAACCAACCAACAAGCTCACCATGTGCAATTGGCCCCTTTCTGAGGAACAAACCCTAATTCACTAAACCCAGAACTTAAATTTGGTAAAAGCCACGGATTTTACAACCAATTGGTAACATTCTGATGGCAAAACCCTAGAAAAATCCGCAACGGACAACCCATGTACGGATCGTGAACATGCAGGTGGGTACAGATCAATAAAAAAAGGAAACATAACATAAATTATGTACCAAAAACATAACACAAACATGCCCATTTGAAAACAACAGCTAAAAAAATCCCAAGAAACGGTTCAAGTTCATGCCTTTATATTTACCCTACCATGTTAAAAAGGTGGAGTCAAAATGTTAGAGCAAGAGGGTTTGGGTAATAGGTTTGTGGTAGGGGTGAGATATAATCATATAATTAGTCAGCAAAAAAGTTGACTGCAAAACAAAAGAAAAAAAAAATGTGACATGCTAGAGATGGGCATGGCCAAATTTACAGAGAGGATAGAGAGAGTAATGTAGCTTACCTTTAAAGAAGGGGGAGGAAGATCACCATTTTCCCATTGGGGTTGGGTGAGATTTTGGGTGAAATTTTGGGGGAAGTTTGAGTCTTTGTGTTAGAAAAAAGAATTGGGTTGATGGGTTGATGGGTTTTTGGGTAAAAGCAACAATCTTTTCTATCCCTCTCTCAATCTGGCAAATCTTTGGCTAGTGTGTGAAAGGGGGGGGCTTATATTATAGATGTTGCAGGTCCCCGTGGCCTAAAATATGAAAGGAAAAAAAAATTAGAAAATACCAAGATATAGATACCAAGAGATTAGAGAAAGACGTGTGGGGTACAATTACATGGAAAAAAAAGAAGCCCTACCCTTTTGTCATACAAGAAGGCCGACTGAGACAACAACTGGGTCGTGGGTTTTTGGGGCAGCTTCTAAAATCCCAATTTTAATGTTTGTGTGAATATTTTAGAGAGATAAATTGTTGAGGGAGAACAAAAATGGTGGGTTTTATATTTGGGAGGGAGACCCGGGGTTGTTTCTGTGGGGGAGGAAGCGCGCTTCTATAGGTTGTTTTCGTAACGTGGCACGCTGCTTTTGCTTCGTTTTACTCTCTTCTTTCCCGACAGATGACCAAAGCAACAAAACAAATTGAATTTACTATTGTCTTCTTTTTATTTTTTGGGTTTTGGGGTCACTGCCAGAGTAAGTGCTATGAATCTTATCTGGGTTTCGAAATTTGTTTTCACCTTTTTTTTCTTTGTGTTTCTGTTTTGGTACAAGGGTAATTTTGCTTCCAAGAATTGGACGTCTGAGATAAGATTTTCCCTCAAATCCTTGATTAAAATGAACAAGTAAAAGTGGGTCTAATCTAGTACGCTATCGAAAAGAGAAATACTCAAACTTGATGTTGAAAATATGAACTTGAAACGCAATAAATTAAAATAAAAACTCTGTACACATGCCAACTCTCCACTTATTTTTCTTTACTGTTGTTAAAAATATTATTTGTACTAAAATATTAATGTTCTTTTTTTTGGTTGGTTGAAAAAATGGAGATCTATTCCATCCTTCTTCTTTTATTTTCTGGCAAATTTGGTGGGAGCTATTTAACCATGATTGGCTCTTGGATATATGCTAGAGGAGAAATTGATTAACATTTGGATGCATTCCCTGGGATGAACTCATTTTTCCCTCGCAAATAATATATTATTGTCGTAAAAATTTCATAATCTGAATCGTTTGCTATTTTAAGCTTCGTTTAAAGATTAGCTCTGCAAAAAGAAATTATTCAAATCAGAGATATAGTCATCCAAATGTATCAAATAAGTCAACGATTCATCATGAATATGCTACTTGGTACCTAAATTGGTAAACAGTTGATTTATTTTGACATCTTCAATTCGAATGACTTTTTATAGAAATGATCTTCAAATGAAAATAAAAAGATTAAATGGTTCCGCTTATAAAGTTTTTATAATAACAATACCTTATTTATGGGTGAAAGAATGTGCTCATTCTCTAGAGCATTCCCCTTAACGTTTCCATCGTATTTCCCTCTCACAGAAAACGCATAAGTGATGATGATGAAGTTATGCTAACGCATGAAATAACTAACTGGCATTGGCAATTTGTAACTTCTTTCTTTTACATTGACTTTTTTCGTTAAGAACGAGGGATAATATATTAGAAGTTAAGACTTCTTTCAGTAACTGAATGTAAAATGTTACTTGACTTGAGCTAGTTGAATATTTTACGATGCAATTTGGGAATGATTTATTGAGGGATGGGAAAATAAATATCTTAATTGTTAACAACACGGTAAGCTCACTTCTTACAAGATTGTAGATTATCATTCCATAAATAATTCACCGAAAGAGTATTAATTAAAATCTAGTCTACGTGTTTTGGACTTAAAAATATATTAAAAAGAAAACTAATGAAAAGGGCTTGAAAACTTTGAGTTTTAATGATAAGGACAAAATAAAGTGTAAAGTGAATAGTACCATGATTGACTTTTTAGTGTAAAAATGTGGCTTTTCGTTAAAGTGAACAGTACCAGGAGGTTTTCGTTAAAGTTCCCTATATTAAATGAAGTGTTAGATATAACGTAAATGCCAACTAGATCTTTCATGTAACGTTGATACTACGTGTTATGATCACGTAAAACTACAAGTTCCTTTTATCAAAATCATGACGATCATTAACTTGAAAAGGTTTTTTTAATAAAATGAGAAAACAACCAAGACGGAGCTTCAAAATTTTGAACGACTAATACAAGTTTACTCAAATTTTAACTAATATTTAAATCTTATTTCAATACAAACAATATTATACTCTATAATTTATATTAAAGGAAATGGGGAAGAGTTTGAATCGGGCACGTCCTTGATGCAATCCAACACTTACAAATGGTAACATGTCAACATACCAAGTGGTACTCCCATCAACCACAATAATTTTTCTACAAAGACCAAGTGTTTTTGCTAGAAGTGTTTTCAATAGATAGATGTTAAAAATTATTTAATAATTCACGTGTTATCTTAAATAAGTATTTTACGAGTATGCTCTTCACAAAGTGTTTCTTATGACACAAAATCACTTTTATTTTTTATTTTTAATAACAGTAGTAAAAAACATTTTTGGCTATCAAAAAGTTCTTTTAGCTCTTCGTATAACCATCTTAAGCAAGCTCTAAGATGGTTTTTAGAAAAGGATAAGAAACCAAACCAAAGTAAAGGGTCGTATATATTGCTTTCACTTAAGTTAATTGGGTGGGCAGTTCACTTGTAGATTGTACTAGTCCTACTAACTCACCTCTCACGTGACCTCTAACCACTCATCCTACATTTCTTCAAGTAAGTACCTTTCTTTGTTTGTTTTGCTTTGTTCTTTTCTTTTTTTTTTCTTTTCACTTATGCAGGACAAGTTCTGTGGCAGTGGATGCAGTGGCCAAGACTGAGAGAAGAAGAAAGAAAGGCTAGCTAGATGGAGTCATTCCACATTAATACAACGTATGTCATAGCTTGCATATTCACGGGAAGTATTATTGTAAAAAAAATTTAAATTCGACGGGTTTGCTTTTGTCTCTTAGATTGTCATTGTTATACGATACATAAACTATTTTTCAGATTGATTAAAAAGCTAAAAAATAAACAAATAGATTTGAATAAATTTGCATTTTCATGGAGGAATACATTCAAGACCACATGTTAATTGCCAATTGCATCACTTGAAGAGCATCTGAATTCCCAATGTTTCCACAACATGACAGCAACAGCTTTATGAAAATCAAGATTATCCAACTTTTTTAATTTTTTACTTTTTTTGCATAAAGTGGGAGCAGGAAGCCCAAACAAACAAATTTAGCCCATTGGGCTATTGCAAACATCTGCATGCCGAGTGAGCCCACTGATATCTTCCTATTTCGGCTGATTACGAAGCTTTCTTCACGGACAAGCTCCTAATTTGGACCCTAATCCATTGCACAAACTCCGTATAAAAAGCCTTGCAAGGTTTACTCCCTTGCATGGACCAAAAGCTCTATCTATCAAACTCTCCTAACACATTGACGTTGTTGAGTCCGGCTGATCCAAAAAAAAAAAAATGTCATATCCAAGTATCGTAAGATGCCACAACCTCAAGAACCACAATCAGCCTATCATGGTGCCTACTAAATTAGCCACTCCAATCAGAAAAGCAATTCTCCCATTCCTAATGCACGCAATCAAGACTCCCCTAGCATGCCTGGGAATCCCAGGTGCTCACCCTTTATCAGTAGTCTTTGAATGTCGACTAAATTTGAGCGTTGGTGGTACCATTTTACATAGATCTTTAAAATGACCCTACAGAACTTCATCAGAGCCTCAATAGCTGTGGATTCTCCACACCTAGTATATCCATTAGTGGAATCAGTTGGGAGGCCATATACAAGCTGTCGAAAGACACTTGCTAGCTTCTGTTCAGGTGATAGGCCGAGTCGGCCTATAACATCCTTTTTTTGGACAAAGTATTGGTTGTGTCCGACAACAGCTTGCATGATGGTGGAGAAAAGTTCTCACTTTATTATAAAACACCTATAGAATTTAGAAGCTCCAAAAATAAGGTGAGGGATGAAGTAGTCTTTCATGAGGTTCTCATGCTAACAATGTGTGTTGACTAGTAACAACAACAACGACAGCATGTTGACGGTGGTCTTCCTCTATATCGAATCCTTATAGCATCTGAATTCTCTTGTCACAACTTGAACCCATTGAAAAATGAAAGTGTTTAAGCAAAAGTATGAGATTTAAGAAAGAGGTGTGTGTTTGCCTAGAACTCCTTTGACTTATAAAGAAGGAATTGATCATAACAAATGTGTAGGAAATTAGACAAGATAAGATAAGAGAGATAGGATGTAACAACATGTCCCATATTTTTCGAACGTTAGGGGTAAAATGGTAATTTCACACTCAAGGGAGATATTTTCTTATTTTGTCTTTTATGGGATTGGTTGGTGAGCAACATGGGGCCACCCTTGATTTTTGTCCCCCAGCCTCTCTCCTCTATTCTCTCTTCTTTCCTCACTCTTTATGTCCCTCTTCTTCCTGAAGCTATCTCCCTCTCCCTTGAGCACACCCATAGACCACCCATGTCACCAACTCGCCACTTATACGAGCTTTGCCACCATCACTTCACCTTGTCCCATCTTCCCTCCCAAGCCCAAATATATAGAACCATTCTTGGACCTGCACTCAAATTGGAGAGAAGTTGGAAATAGAAAGCTCCGACGAGATTCCTCGTCCCTCTGATTTAGGTAAGTCTCGGGACACTTGAAATCTCTTTATTTTCATTCTTTTGGCCTAATTCTAACCTAGGTTATGTGTTGAAACAATGCGATAGCACAAAGATATCTCGGGGGTGCTAAACCCATTTTTTTCAAGGAGTGAACTTACCTTTGTAGGCATATTCCAGCAAGATACAACCACGACTGGCCACGAGAAAGCTATAACTCGATTCATTATCTCACGGGCTTCAATTTTATGTATTAGGTTGTAATGTTTAGTTAGGATTTGAGGTCGATTGGAGCTCGAGATATCTCGGCCAAAGTCCCGGTCTTCCCTTCCATTATGTTCGACGACCCGCGTACACAAAACCAACCCATCACACCTAGTAGGCCGGCCCAAACCTTTGAGCTAGGCCCAAGTCCATATGATCTATCTAGCCCAACCCATGACCCAAAACCCATTGTACAACCTATACCCTTGGGCCGAGCTTTTAAGCCCAAACCTGTGTGAACCTTGCCCAAAACCCAAGCCTTTGGGCCATGCTAACTCAGGCCTTCGGCCCAATGAACCCCATGCCTAAACCCTAGAGAGCCCAAGCCTAGGAACCAAGCCCAGACCCAATTGGACCCCTAGAACCTAGGGTTACGCATGAGTGGTGTGGGGGCCTGCACGTCGGCGTGCATGAAAGGCCGTCTGTGCCGACGTGTGGAGCACACGTGCCTCCGCCGGAGTTACTGTGCTCCGCCACAGTTCACAACGGCATTTACGACTTCCCATCTCGGCGCGTGCGGCAACGCGTGAGGGTATTCGAAGTCATCCCTTATGTTTTTCGACGTCCTGAATCCATTTATGAAGTCCGTTTTCCCGAAATTCAATTGTTATGATAGAGTTTTGTACCTTTATGTGCTTAGGTGCAATTGTGTATGACGTTTCCGTCCACCCTTGTTTGCACGACTCTTCGCCAACGGTGTAAGGTGAATGGACCCATTTTAAAATGCATATTTTACTATTAGAAATGCATACATGAAAAACATGATTTAATGGTTATGTTTTACGAAACGATTATGAGTAAATTAGATTTACACTTTATGAGATATTATGCTTTATTGAGAATAATTTGAAATACCATCCTTTATCGATTTTGACATTCTTCGTAGTATATATGATTGATGACTATATACTACGAATAGGTTTTACGATATGACGTTGTAGCTACCGAACTCCGATCAAGATAGATATTTATTTATATTAGAAATCTTATGTTCTACATATGGGCGTATGTTCTGCCTACGGACTATTGATACTCATATGCCTTCGGGTGGGTGTTGTAGGAGCTTACGGGTGCTTGATATTTATAGTGGCTATGGTTGGGCGTTCGGCCAGGTGT